>NC_040021.1:17681001-17712712 GCF_000972845.2 Larimichthys crocea
CTGGTGTAAATTTTCAGCAGTGGAAAATCCTGGACTTTCCCTAGAGAGGGGGATGACACTTGTTCAGCATGATTATAATAGGATTTACTCCAACATGACATGATTACTTGGTTGGGGATTTTATGCACCACAACACTATATTGTCTCAGTAGTGGTCTGAGACATCTTTCCTTGAAAGAAAAGCCTCTTGAAATTTGGACATTATAGTAGCCATTTAAATTTTTATATTTTATATACATACACATATATTTAATAAATATATATATATATATGTATACACACACACACACACACACACACACACGTATGTATGTATGTATGTATGTATGTATGTATGTCCAAGCAAATCTATATAATGATTTTTAAAACAACAACATGATTTTTAAAACAAAAATCATTATATATAATTTTAAAACATCCAGGCCAAAATACATTTTTCCTTTGGCAGTTAGCTTTTGACTCATTCTAATGTTGCTGGGGTTTTTTCCTGCAGGGACCAGTCAGCCTCAGCTACGTATTATTTTCGTGAGAAGACTGAGTCAGAGAGGGCGAGTGAGACTTCTGCCTCAGCCCAAGACAACCTGGTACAAGAGTGGATGTACTACAGATCTCTGAAGCACGGAGAGAGCGAATTCCCTGTCAGAAATAAACAGGTACGTTCTCATGTGATGTAGAATCCATGCTTCCTGTTTCACTACAAAGTCACTGCTGCATTTTTGTGTCAACAGTCATAGTATAACAGGTCAGGGTGGTAACTTTATTACTCTCACATATTGTGTGGGTTTGGCCTACAGCTGGATTGCACAACATCTGAACGGTATACTTATTAACCAATATGCTGCATGATATTCAAAACCACATCCTTATTTGTTCAGTTTCGTCTCTGATCCTTATATACAATATGTATCACATCAGCATGTTTCCCCTCCTGTTATCTCTGCTGTGTTCAACATATCCTGTGCTGTGTTATATTGAGGCTGAAATTGCTGCAGTGTTTAGTGTGTGCTTTTCCTCCTGACTTGTGTGAACCTTTGGTTTCATTTGCAGGTCAAACAGAGAGCAGATGAATGCATTCTGGCTCTGGATACACTCATTAAAATCAACTCAGGGATACCAGTGCAAAATGTCCTGAAAACACAGTTTGACTGGACGACGCTGGAGGTAACTTTTTTGGCTTTGTGCTCTAGTTTTTCTTTTGAAATGAGAACAAGGCAGCAGTGCACATTGTTCAGCAAGAAAACAAAGAGAGTTTATAATAAGACAGGAAGTATGTGCCTGGAAGAAACTACTCACAATGCAAGCTGGAGCATGTCAGCAGGCTTATTTTTTTTCTTCTGGATCACAGCATCTCAGGTTCTGAAGTTCAAGATATTTGTATTATATGATATTGCAGCTCTTTGTCTTCAAGGAACTCACAGGGGAAAAAGAAAGCAAGAGACACAAGAAAAACAGCTTGTAACAGCTTGTAACAGTGTAATCTAACACGACCAACTTTAAGTAAAACTCCAAAGATTAAAAAATGTTGGTCAAAGAAAACTTGGTAAGATAAAAGTCGTACAACTTTAAAAGAAATGATCAAAATATGATAAAAGTCTCTTTAAACAGTGATAAATAAAATAAAAACTTATTACACAGTACCATTTGTGCTGTATTTTTACCTATGTACTGTAGTATTAAAGCCACTTTCAAAGTAGTTTAAAGTTATTCTGTCATTGAGCTGCCCCTGTGACTTTGATAAATATAATGTGGTCATGTGAATTAGAGAGGGATTCTGAACCTGGCATAATTATATGAAAGTGATTAAGCATGACACTGAGTTCATGCATCTACATGAACAGTGGGATAAACTGTGCTCCAAACAGAGTCTTAGGTCTTTAGATCTCACTCGTTCCCATAGTGGTAAACTTTTCACTGTTCTTATCACTCATCATCCATTTTTCTCTTCTGACTGTCAGAACTCGATGGATATGTGCAGGATCGCAGCTGTGGGGCATTCCTTTGGGGGAGCAACAGTGATCGAAGCTCTGTGCAAAGAGGTGAAATTCAAGTACGTGGATTCATACAGTACATCCATCTATCAGCCAGTCTCCTTGACATGAAGCAGGAATATTATCAAATATATGTGAACATTATGAATTCACAGGAAATACTTGCAATCTATCAGTAAGTAAAGAAGAAAAACTAAAGTTAAATGTAAAAATATATATTATTTGCGTCACTAGTATTAAGTAAGAATTAAAAATCTGGGTCCAAGAGGCTTCTTAAATTCTGACCTGGATCTACAGCAAAGTCTAGCTGACCCAGATTTAACTCTTCTCAAAGAACCTGGATGACTGAGAACCTTCACAGACTAGCATCATAGAATGTCAATTAGAGATATTGCACTAATATGTATCCTCTTTGTATTTTTTAGCATTAATCTTAGAAACACTGAACTCTCTTCCTTCAGGTGTGGCATAGCGCTGGACGCCTGGATGACCCCTTTAGATGACGAACTCTATCATCGCGTCAAACAGCCAATCTTCTTCATCAACTCAGAGAAGTTCCAGTGGGCGGGGAACATCAGTCGCATGAGGAAGCTGGACTCTGCCGTCATCCAGAGGAAAATGATCACTATCAGGTAGAACTGACGCCAAATTCAAATTTGGTCTGTTTCATCCTGATTTTGTGGTAATGTTTACTTTATGTGTATTTCTTCATCAGAGGTACAGTTCACCAGAGTTTTCCAGACTTCACCTTCCTGACTGGCAACTGGATCGGGAAGCTGATGAAGCTGAAAGGAGAGCTTGACCCTGAGCTCGCCATAGACCTTTCCAACAAAGCAACACTAGCCTTTCTGCAACGCCATCTCGGTATGACCAAGAAACTGCTAACCGTACCTGCATGTTATTTCTTTAATTTCTGTGTTCTGCTGCATTTTTGATGCTCAAAATCTGCTTGGACTTTTGCAGGTCTAGAGAAAAACTTCAATCGGTGGGACCCTCTGATTGACGGACAAGATGAAAATCTCATTCAAGGGACTAATGTCACCGTGCTTCAATCTGCCATCTGATCTGCCTCATATACTGTGAAAATACCCGGGCTGTTTGGCCATGAGCTAAATGGGACTCACTGGGACAGTACTAAAATGTCAAGTTGGGCCCTGGCTGGCATTTCAGGATAGCAATTTGGAGCAGTAATGGATGGGAAAGATAATCTCTACCTCAACATCAGGAAAGATTTGTTATTCTCAAAACTCAGTGGACCAGCGTTTCTTTCATGCAGCTTGGACGTTGCGTACGAGCAGCTGAACACTTCCTCTTTTCACTGTTGAGTGAAATCTTCACTATTACCGGCAATTTCCTAGAGAAATTCTTTTAATCATTTTTCATCTTGAAGTGTATATAAAACTAACTGAGATTATGTTATTCCACACAAATGCTGCATGTCTCTTTGGATAAATGACTTTCCAGCAGAGGCGAGCTACACTATGATTGCAGTGTGATTACTTGATGAGGCCTTTATGAAGAAAATCCTACCCAATCAATTGGCTACGGATGAGTATGAAAGACTTGTATGATCTTAGATGAATTATTAGCCAAGATAGCACAAAATAATCCTGATTCAACAGAGTACAGCTACATAAGGAAATCATTAAAAGGAATATTAACACTAAAGGGTTAACATGTGGGTCAATAACATGCAACTGCCTTCTGCTTTTATACATTCATAGTCTGGAATATGCCATTTGTACACAACGGAAATCTAATAAATCTGGTTTGTATACAAATACATTTTGTGCCCACTTATTCAAATGGCTTGATCTTTCGGGTTTGTGCACTCCTTAATCATAGGAGGTTAGAAACAAGCTCCAAGGCTATAAACAATGCTTTTGATACTTTTCAAGAAAGACTGAAATGTCAGACTCGTGTGCTTGTATGAACTCGACAGTGCTGTTGCTCAATATGAGAAACAGACTAATTTCTCTGAAAATGTTCTCGGCAGTGATAAGACTATTTCAAACAAGGGGGAAGGAAAATGATGACTTGTCTCAGATCTGTAATTATATTTATTGTGCCAACATAAATATATCTTCAACGCATGCATGTATCCACACAAAATACAGAAAACTTTCTTGAAAACTGCCACGTTTCAGCTGACAACCATTCAGTTTTTTTTATATTCAACAAAAGATTCAGTACTTTTCTAAAGAATTATGGAGGCATCTTATCAGAACAGATCGTCTGTAACACAAGGGTGCTGGAAACTGGAAACGAATACTAATAAGCTGTAAAAAGGCTATTTTAAACTGCTGGTTGTTTTTTCAATAGGAACTATGAAACCAGCCATCGGGCCAAAAGGTAAAGATGACCTGTCAGGTCTATCCAAGAAATCAAGACTGCCATTGAAGACTTACAGAACAAACACAACTAAGAAATTAAATGTACTCCAACCCATCCAAATGAACTAAAAACACAAGTAGTTGAGACATTTCCATTTGTGGTGTCTGATAAAGGCACATGAAAGAAATAGAGGGCGGTCACTCCTCTGGCTGTTGCTTAACATGCCGGGTATCTGCAGAAGCATCATTGATGATCAGAGAGAGATGAATTATCTTTGACAGCTGAGCCTCTTGAAAGGAAGGAAAGAAAACAGATTGTATATCAAAAATCAAGATGAAGTTGTTCTTTAAGGCAGTTTTTTTCTCAACTAAACTAATATTCTATATAATAAGATCAATTATTAATATCACTTACCAAAACTGTCATCAGCAGAAGAAGACGCTTCTTTTTCAAGTTCACCATCGCTGAAATCCTGAAAAATCATCATCAACTAATTCAGAACTCAGACAGAAGTGTGTTTACATGGGCAACTTTGACCTTATTGGGGATGTAATTCTTACAGGATACACAAGAAGCAGATTCAGATTCTATCAGTACCATCATCCTGCCCCTATGTTCTACACCAACATAAATGTTCAGAAACATGGATAAGGTGTTGCAATGCAACCAGAATTCTTCTGAAAAAACAGATCATAAGATACTAGTGTGCATATAAACATTCACAGTGATAGTGATCTCAGTTTATACCGGTACCACATGCGTTTCAGACATCTGAAAAGAAGACCTCTGTGCTGATTCTTATTTGTTTTAACAGCTACTGTACTGCTCTGCATATAGCTGCAGTATTTTTTTTCTGCAGGGCATGAGGTCCCACACAGACAAACTATGTACACTGCACACACTGACAAACACCTGTAACAACTTAAGCCTTGTTTCTAGTACATCCTAATTCACACTGTAATGAGTCTACAGCTACATACATGTTTTATCTTCTATCCATAAGGCAAAGATTTAACACCTTATGGATTTGTAACAAGGCATCACACAGTTACCTGTTCTTGTTCAGGAGGTGTGTGCACCAGCTGCTCTCTGTCCTCCGTTTCAGCTTCTTTTTGTGGGTCTGAAAAAACAAGGAGGAATCAGTTTAATCTTATAAACCAGCAGTGAAATGACGTGGAAATTCATTTACACCATGAATCGGAATGTATGGCTGGCACATTGTTGTTCTGATACCTCTGCAGACGTCCGTCAGACAGATCTCTCTGACAAGACAGGTCACCTCTTCAACCAGGTTGCTCTGCAAAGCAACAGAGACAGCATTCAATCATCACTGATATTTTGGGGGTTTCATTTTAGAATTGTGTTTGATTGATCTCTCTTACCAAATCAGGAAAAGGAGCTGTGCAGGTTTGTGGCTCAGTGTCAGATGGCAGGGCTGTAAAGAGAGGCAGGTGACACAAATACTCTACGTCAGTGGAAACTGAACTGAAATTACACAACTGAAGACAACTGAATGCCCAAGAAGTTGTAGAAACTCGGTAGTCAGGGCAAATCAGATGAGGGAGATTAAATGTGTTAATAATTTTGTTGTAGCTTTAGTTTATTGATTGTTGAGTCTAAAAGTAGATGCAATTTTATAACTTAACTGCTTCAAGAAATAACATCTTTGCAACTGTTGATGTTGTGGCAGGACGACCCTATACAGCAGTTCTAGGTGATAGTGAAATGTTGGTTTTTATGTTATTGAGTATACTTTGACAGTGTGCATTTGACCACAAAGATTATGTTGTAACTAGTGCTGTCAAAATTAACGCGTTAATTTTGTCGATTAATTTTAAAGAATTAACGCGTTAAAAAAAATTAACGCAATTAACGCGGTTTTGTTTACTTCCGGTGGCGGCCGCCATTTTGGATGTGGCAAAGTAGAGCTTTGTTTCCCAGATATATTAGTGTGTGTGTGTGAATGGGTGTATAAGAGGCATTAACTTAAAGCCCTCACGGAGACTGCGCCCTGGGCGGTCGCCCACATTGCCCACAGCTAAAACCGGCCCTGTTTGTATTAGTTTACGGGCAGATCTGCCACATCCAATATGGCGGACATGTTAACGTATCGCAGCAACGGACCAACCTGCTCAGTGAGGCGTCTATGTATATATGTCTATGATCTATCCTAACTAAAGGAGAGTCTGTGGTGTAAAGATGCATAAGGACTTTTAGGGGGAACATTTCATTTTAAAAAGTTGCCCGATGGCTCGTTGGACAAAAACAAGGCAATTTGCACAGTTTGCAAAGCCGAATTTAAATTCCACAGAAGTAACACGACTTTAACAAATCACCTCAAAGCAAAACACCCAGTCTACACTACAGGAGTGTGGCACTAGTCAGTATATTTCCTCATTCTGGCTTTTTTCTGTTTGCACTGTGCATATGTGCACCTTAAGCCAATAAAATGAATGAATTTCATATACTTTATCTGTGTTTATTCTACATTAATTTGATCATTTTACATAAATAAATATTCATTATAAGCTTCAGTCTCAGAAAAATGCATTTAATTTATTGATACATTTATTGATAGATTAATCGCGATTAATCGCGATTAATTCCAGAAATTTTTGCGATTAATTAGTTAATTTTTTTTAATCGATTGACAGCCCTAGTTGTAACCAAACAACATCTGTGGCTGTGAAGTGAAACCAAAGCAGAAATCAGAGAAAAACAAAAAGGCCATTTGAGGATGGCAACAGCCAACGATACGATTCAATACTTTGACTGGACAGAGAGTGTACAGCTTGCAAATGCTGGACAAAATGAATCAGATTTTTGTCATATCACACCTCAAACAGTACTGGTGAAGAGTTTGTTTATATTGTGTGTTAAAAATTACTCACCAATGAATTGTTCATGAGGCAGCTCCCTCAAAGAAAACAGTGATTCATTCTGGACCTAAAATTTAAGAAATTGCACCTTAATGTGGAGAAAGACAGTACAATATGCATGTATCTTGACATACGATAGTAGCACAATGGCAGAGTGAACTAGGCCTTTATTTAGAACAGGCTTGTATAGGAAGATTTTATTCCCATTGACTAGTTAATGTAAATTCTAAGATTTCTCCATTTTCACCTGTTTAGTTAATAAAGTCAGCATTATGGACATTAACACAGCACAGTCATGTCATATTCTATCATTTACTTCTCTAAAAGTAATATTTTCACCAATTAGTTTCAGTTCAGGGTGTCTTGACTTCCATTGATGGCAGCTTAAGGCATCCATGTGCAGGATTTAGTGGAATCTAGTGGTGTAACTGCAGTATCGTGACTCTTGTCAAGATTAGTTCTGTGGAGGTTCACATTATATAGAATCTACCATGTGTGCCGTTATTGTCTACAAGTAATTTCACCCCTCAGTGTTTTTTTTTTAATTTGTTCATGGTCACAGTTATTATTTGAAAGCTGGATTTTATATAAAAATGTACTATACTTACCACTATAGAGTGAACTATAAGTTTAAATGAAATGTGTTTTACTTACCCTGAGCTCCAACTACACCACAAAGCCTCTAACCCAGTACACTAACACTTCAGATGCATATACCTCACGTAGAAATTCAGTGTGGTGCAACTTACCACTTCCTGTTCTGTCCCACTTCTGAGACAATCGCCTCCTCCACTAGTGACTTTGCTGTCATCATTTGGCTCGTGTGGATCTGCAGTGCAGAGGGAAAAAAAGTCGATAACACAGTACAGCAAACCATTATAAAGCAACGCTGTGATAAGACTGACCATCATGGTGACACACTAGGGCTGCACAATACTGGCCTATAACCAATATCTCAATATTTTTAAGCTATATCGTGATACACGATACATAGATATTTTTATTTTTTCCTGTAAATCACTATGAATGTTAAATTTAACCCTTTGATGCAAAAAATAACATCAGTATGATAATTCAAGTAGACTCTTCTATTAGATTAGTAACGGCTGTGCCACGTTTTAGCTGCGTCCTCTGCCCTGCGTCAACTCACACCGGGCACATCTTGGCAGAGTAGCAAGCCGACCGTATTTACACGAAATTCCTGGACGTACACGAGACCCCACGATAAACTGTGTATAGAGAAAACAACAACAACAACAAACAGCTTACTTTGCTTCTCCGACGTGGAGGAGATTATAAAAAGCATCTGTTGTGTCATAAATGATTGTGTTATGTTCCACTTCAACAATTAGTCTCGTCGTTCATGTTGAGACCCTTTGATCGATCTTTGATCACCTGGTGCCACCGGTCATGACGTAATGTTGATGTGAAGTTGTAATAAGCTACATGAACTGCGTATTGTGTTTTATTTTGAAAGGGGACGGAAGTTTATTATGTTGATTCTGCTCTGTCGAAATTTGCGAGCTTTAGCAGTGGCTCGGGTCAAAAACAGAAATGCTATGCAATGCTCGCACCGTGGCGCGGGGAGACACTTCTGAGACGCGCCCTGTGAGTGCTCTCATTGACTAGACTGGCAGCTATCTGCTCCGATGACCGCGGCACAGCCGTTCGGTGCATACGTCTCCAGAGTGGGCCAGTGGGCCTTTTCTCTCCTCACTTGGTACAAAAAGTACGTATGCGCGCAGGGGATTTTTCTGGGTGGGCGGGGAAGTGTGCTGCGTGCTGTGAGGAGCAGCAGGAGTGAGTGACAGGCAAAACTCCGGAGAATTAAATGCCGACGGCTTAAAGCATTTACGTGACAAGTACTCGATGGTCGCGATATAGTCATTTCATACATTTCATGTAGAACAAGCCGCGATATATCGAGTATATTCGATATATCGGCCACCCCTATGACACACTGCTTGCTTAGCAGTTAGTTGCTGCCACTGAAGTGTGATACCTGTGCAGACATCCATCAAACAGGCCTCTTCATCAGAGCAGGTCACCTCTTTGACCTCATCGCCCTTGAGCAGCAATAAAGACAAAATTTAACTCAGACACGAGGGACAAGTTCTGCAGTTTGATTTTATATTTCTGTGGATTCAAATCCATTACCGAATCTCGAGAGGGTGCTGTGCAGGTGTGTGGCTCGCAGGCTGCTGTGTTAGTTTCAGCTAACGGGGCTGAGGATACCAAGACATCATGCTGAGCCAAGGTATCCTCTTCAGCCATCAAGTCATTCTGAAACAGAAGAGATTCATCCATTATTGATCTGAAGGCTCAATAATATCTTACTCCAAATATCTGCACAGTAAATATTCAAAAAAGATCATTTACTCTATGCAAGCACTTATAGCCAAATAAAATGCTGCATTTCCTTTAACACCACCTTGACATGTGTGGCAACACATGGAATCTGTTCCTTTGGGACACCATCTCCAGCTTTAGTTTCCTGCTCTGTAGGAGCATATACGAAGACAATCCATCATCATACACAGCCATTTCAGAACATGCACAGTAATTCACTTGTTTTAGCTAACAACCTGCAACACCAACATTTTCTGAGTGACTTTTTGCCTTATCATCTAGAAAGCAAAGATGTTTTTCTGTCTTTTATTTTTTTATAGTTACTAAAGCTGCAGTGTGTTGTAGGCTAATGTGATCGCATGGCTTGAAAATGACGCACCTATTCAGATAATTTAGCCTAAACCATCACTGCATGAGTGTTGTGTGGTTAGAATTAGGAATCCCTCACCAAACACAGGAAGCACATGGGAGGAGGGCACCAGTTCAGTCTGAATTAAGTCTTTAGAAATCTCATCAATTGTTTCCAGATCCATTCTTTCCCTGAGATGTACATCTTCACGGGGAACCTTTGGAAGAACACAACACTCGATTAGATTGCATCAAGTCTACTTACCCATTTGTACTCAAGTCAGTGATAATATGTGTGTTGTTGTTTTTGTTTGTTTACCATTTTCACTGTTGACATACTGCCAGGAGATTTATCCCTTGCAATGACAACCTCAATGTCATCTCTCTGCTCATTTGGATCTAGAAAGGCAAAAAAAAAAGAGCAACAAACAGACGATTATTATATTCAAACAATTACTAACTACGTCTTGAGAACAGGTGACCATCAGTTGTGAGTTGAGTTGTTATTTATTAATCAGAAACAAAAATGAACAGAAGAAATGTATGTGTTGCTTACCAGAAACATTCATGATGCCAAAACTGCTTTCCTTGAGGTAGGTTTTCACCTCTCCAAGCAGAGACTCCAATCTAGTCATTGTGATCTCTGCCTCATCTATGGCCTCTGTAGGGTTCCCGACCAATGTAAGTTTAAAGTCATCTGGACCAATAGTGTCCATCACTGAAGCACCCTCCTCTTCTGTGCCTTCATCAGTTTTCACCCCATCCTTGTCACAGCTCAAGGTCAAAATACCGTGGTCACCAATGTTACTGAGTGAAGGTAACACAGTTTCATCTTCACTTTCACATGGTGAAATGCCTTTGGGTTTGGTTTGAGAGACCTTTATGGCGGGGTCTACGATCACCCCTTCATTGGAGAAAGTCAAAATCTTATCCCTCTCTTCTTCAGCAGACTCAGCAAAAGACTCAGGAATAAGACAATCTTCAGGGCTTTCATAGTGCTGTGAACTGCTTTCTAGTTTATAGACCTCATCTGCTCTTTGAGGTTCAACAAGTTCGCCCGGGCCCTGCTCTTCAATGTAGTCTATCTGAGGGTGGACACAAGGATCCTCTATTTGATCCTCGGCTGGTGCAGTCTCTTTCACGGTGGAGTCACATTGCAGTGGTGTTTCATATAAAGTAGTCAGTCCAACTGCAGCAGGTTTGTTTTCTGTCAATGAGCCCTTCCACCAGGTTTTTAGTGCCTCATTTATGACCTGGCCCTCACATTCCATCTGCACAAGGTATCTGATTTTTCCTTCTTCCCTTGTTACTCTAGTGACAGTCAGCTGTAGTGCTTTGTCTGTTGTAAGTGCTGAGAACTCATCTACTGCACCACTGTCCCAGGATCCAACTGAAGCATCAAAGCCTTCAAGCTCACACAAAAAAGCCTGTGGAGGAGCTTCCATCAGGTTGGTAGGCATTTCTCTGACATCAGTAACATTAACCTGGGACTTGTTTCCATAGTCCACAAAGAAAACACACAGCTCGTCTCCTTCTCCGTCAAGGATCTCTGCACGGTACCAAAGATGATCGTCTGAAAAAAGAGCTATACATGGGCTGCCAGGGGAGAGAGAGCCTGGATCAATAATTTTGTGATCAGCTGCACCCCCAACTTCTGAGACACTTGATGTTATCTTATCAAGCTCTTCTGAGACAGTAGACTGAGACCAAAACGTGAGATTATCATTTGTAGTTGTGATGTAGACCTCCAACTTTTGTCCCTCTAAAATCTCTTGTTGGTGGCAAAATAGAGAACAGGAGGTCAGTAGCGATTTCTTTGAATTCTCTGGCATTTGTCTAATGTCAGCGTTCTGGTCAGGTTTCTTCTTAACTTGTTCAAGTTTCTCTGAGGTGATTTCAGAAGTTGAACATCTAGTAGGTACTTTACACATGACTTTTACACCACCGTCGTCGAGACTGACTTCCCACAGGGATCCTGACTGCCTGATGAACTGGCACTTGAGCACTTTTTCTTCAGTACCACTGATGTCCTCTTTGAAAGCTGACACCACTTCTGCATCAAGCACTTCCTCTTTTCCAAGAGCTGCAGCGCTGCTCAGCATACAGTGTGTGCTGTACATGGGAGATTGCAAGAAATGCTTTTGGAGTCTGCCTATCTTGGAAATTGGCATCACTGCCGTATTTCCAAAATCAACAAACTCAACAAGAACCATCATGTTGCCTTGAATTTCTGTTACAACTGCTCGGTACCATGAGGAATCATCTGCAAACTCTGCTTGGACAAGGTCACCTGGATGCACGTCTTTGATGTCGATGGTTTGGGTGGTAGATTGGGGATCGTTGAGTTTTCCTACAAGGGAGAGCAGTTCATCCTCCTCTCTGACAAGTTGCACATATAAACTCAATGGGCTGTTGCAGTGTGAGACATAAACATCTGCTTCCATACCTGGTGTGATGGATTTTGAGGGCAGGTCTTCAAGTTTAGGGAGTTTTTGAGCATTGCTATCCTTCTGAGATTCTGCGTCAGGTGATTTGGACTTGATAGAAGGACTCTCTTTTCTTGGTCTGATATAGGCACCTGCTGGCTCAGGACCATTTTCCGTATTATTTGGTGTCCTTCCAGATGACTGCCTTTGGTGTGGAGGTCTGTACAGCTGTAATGGAGCAGCTTTAACCTTCTGACCATTTTCACAAATATTGTGCAAAGGCATCAGTACAGACTGCAGATTCATGTTGGTATTCCTCATTTGATGTGCTGATTTTGGGGCCGAGACATTTTTCTTGACAGGTTGAGAGTGACCTTCCATTTCTGCAGCTTGTTGTGGGAATGCTTTTGGAGTCTTTTGTGCATGATTTGCTGAAGCCTCGTGTGCTCTCCGACCGTGGCAGACAACCTGCCCTTCTGTGTGCATCTCAATCTGAAACATCTTCTTGATCTTTGAATTAATCTGAGTGTTTCCATGATACAGCTCCACCAGCAGTTTCCCATCAGGTTCTCGGGCTACTACTAGTGCACGAAATTTACATTCTGTTGCACTTGTCTCAAACCAGCTGTTCACCTCACTGGGAACATGGGCAGGGACATCACAGAGGCCACACAAAACTGCTTGTACAGGGACCGACATGATGTCATTAGCCTCTCTGGGAACAGGAAGCAGGTCAGATTTTTCTACCTCAATAGTGTCACCATAATCCACAAAGTGAACCAGGATCACTGGCTTTGTGGCTTTGATCTGTCCCCTGTACCAATGTCCATCAGTGTACTTTGCAAAACACAAAGTTCCAAAAACTGTTGGCAGCTTTACATTCTCAAGCTGATGACAGAGATTGTTCACTTTGATCCTGAGATCTTTTATCACATCAGCGTTCCTCTTGAGCTGGCAGTAGAACTGACTGACGTTGTTCACACATGTCACTGTGACTTGTTCCTCTGTTCCAGTTTTGACATTGTGTGTTGAGTAGTAGTATGTGTCCAGACGGAAAGATGTCCCAGAAACTTTCTTGGTTGGTGCACTTTTAACTAGACTGACCATACTAGTAGAGATACTCTCAAAAGGAGTTTCTAGATCCACAATGTTGAAGACAATCTTCTGTTCACTGTACATGACTGCATATATGGTACACTTCAAAATCACAAAGTTGGATGCAGCAGTTTCCACAAAGCTGTGGAACCTTGCTATTGCTTCTTCACTCCATTCATTTGTGGCAGTCGTGGGGTCAACAGGGTTAAGCAGACTGCATCGAAAAGCTTGGCCATGCAGAGTGAGGAATTCTGGACAGATCCTCCTCAGGTCATAGAGGGAGACAGTCTCCATCTGGCCATAGTCAACAAACAACACATCCACATGAGGCGTTTCATGTTTGTGAATTAAAAGGGCCCTGTACCACATTCCATTATCAGGGTGGCGAGCAATACAAGCTGTTTCTACAAGAGAATGAAACTCAGTGTCTGCATAACGAGCCTGTATGTCTTGCATGAGCAATTTCAAGTGCCCTGCATTTTGTACTAGTTGGCACCAGAAGTCATTTGGGCTTTCAATGTAGGACACAGTGACATCAAGCACACTTCCAATGGGAAACATGTGCTCCTTGAAAGTAAGAATTCTTCTTTCACTGCTGGCAGGGGTAACTGTGTTTAGGGCCTGGAAAGACATTCCTTTGTTCCATACACCTGAAAGTCTGGCATCTGAAAGTTGTGTGGAAGGAATAATAGCAGGCTGTGTGGTCATCTTGGCTTTTGGCTGTCTCTGGATCTCAACCCTTTCAGCGAGGCCAGCACTACACATCAATGTAGAAAGATCTCTTTCTCCCTGGGCTTTATGATCAGTTAGTTTGACAACATAGCCATCGTCATGTTTTGCTGTCACATGTACATTTAGTGTTTTATCTTTGACTGCTTTGATGAAAAACTCACAGGCACTTTGACTCCATCTCTCATCTTTCGGCTTGATACCAGCCAGGGTGCATTTCAGTGCAAGACACGGCAGCTTTTTGAACTTGTCAGGAAGGGTCCTGATGTTACTGCTGTCAACCAATTCAGTGTTTCCATAATCAACAAAGAACACCTTGATTTTTTTCTCACCAACTTCAGCCACAGTTGCTCTGTAGAAATCACCATCTTCTGCCTTGGCAGCACAGTAGAGCCCAACAGACGGATTTCTTACCACATCGTTATTCATTGGATTCTTGTAAAGATGGTAGATACTATCCATCAGTGTATCCAACTCATCTGCATAGTTGTGTGTTTGGATCCAAAACTCTGATGGGTCAGCTATGTCCTGAACTGCCACCATGTGAGAGGAGTTAAGACGGAGCTCTTCAGATGGCAACTTAAGCATTCCTTTCCCTTCTTTTTCCTTTATAGCCTGTCCAGGAGTTAACATCTTTCTTTGATTTCCTTCTTGCAGGGCTGGATGCTGGAGGCTATATGCAGTGCTACGAATAGCATAATCCCCAAGTGTTTTTTCACACCCCAGCGAACAGCTCTCCTTGGAACTAAACAAGTTGTTAATGTTTGTGTTTTCATCCCCATAGAGTGTGACATAGTGAACACCCTCGGAGACACTTTGGTACTCAAATTTGGCGATCACTGTCTTGTACAGAAGAAGGGACCTAAAATAGTCAATCTGGCTGGTTGTCCATCCAACTCCTTTGTCAATGACTCCATGAAGGGAACAGATGTAGGTCACAACAGGCATCCTGAAGAACTCTGCAGCTAGTGGTCTCACATTCTCCACTTGGACAAACTGTTTTGTTCCATAGTCAACATTCAACACTTCCACCACTTTGTTGGTTGGGAATACCTGCTGTAGAATAGAGCGGTACCACCTACCATCACTTCCTCTTGCAGCACATGGAAACCCAATCATTTCTGGGCCTACAATGCAATGAGTCATTCTGCCCTCACAGAGCTGTGTGATTTGCTCTGAGAGTTTCTTCAGCTCTTGTGAGAACACCTTCAACTGGCAAAAAATCCGTTGGGGATTTGTCACATCTGTGACTATGACAGTCTCTACAGTTCCAGCTGGCAGCTCTGGGTACATGAAATGCTCTTGCTTGTGCAGTCGCTCACTTGCTCCCATGGAGATCTGCCGAGTCACTGGAGACACCTCAGCTCCACTTTGAGACTGCAGTGACACAAGAACAAAGTCTTGAAACATGTCAGAAGACAGCTTCTTGGCAAATCCCATCTCATACATTTGTTTGGAAATGCAAGGGATGTGCAGGAGAAACATTCTGTGTGCCACCAGTACATCTTGCACATGTGCCTTCACAGATTTCCCAGAGAGTGATTTCAGAAATGCGAGAGCCACTGGAGACCATCTGTTCTCAGGCAAGTGTGGTAACACATTGGCCAGCACACAGAATTCCACTTCAGGTGGCAGGTGGAAGTGCTTCTTCTGACCCCATGCCAGTTTACTTGCGGTGGTGCTGTATGTCACCCCTTTGTCAATGAGGAACACACTGTATTTAGAGCCATTTCTTGTGACTATGCGGCATCTGTACCAAATACCATCTATATGAACCAAGCACTGGTCTCCCGGATTTCCTTCAAACTCTTTAAATGTGTTTCCAGGGGACTGAATATCTTTGGCCAGGTACTCATAGTCTGCGGCTCGCTCCTGGCTAAAATTTCCCCAAAACTCCACAAGCTCGCAAAGGGGATGCAAGTGGACCTTGGTTATGAGGACTGTTACATCTGATCCTCGTGTAGGGAGCCCTATGATTGAAGACATTCTGGCAGTTTCATTAAGTCCAGCTACCCATGACTCATCACCTCTCATCAACACAGCTGTGTCAGTACCAGACGTTATCTGGGAAAAAAAACACACACACACACACACACACACACACACACACACACACACACACACACACACACATATTAAGCACAGTATTGCCCCTCTGGTTAACCTGCATTTGAGAAGACAGGTCACAATTGAGGCTGCAACTACAAATTTTAGTTAACCCCTATCTATATAAATAAAACATTTGTTAATAAAATTTGACCAAAATTATCAATTACTATATTATATAGTTACTTACCTATAGTAACAATATAACTTGTTAGATAACCATCTGTCTGAAAATAATGTTAATATAAAAATTGTAAAAACGTTTTAAGTATTTACAAAAAGAAATGTCTACAGTGTGTATGCAAGTGTATATAGTTACACTAAGGCTGCCTACTCTTACGTGGGAAAATTCAAACAAAATGTATCTTTGAAAGAAAGATAACTATACTGCAAGTGGAGTAGATTGTGGGTAACTGAAGCTGCAGCTGCTCATTTGGATCACTTATTATTAAGAAGATATAATAACAGGTGTTGTTACACCTACTTTGTAGCAAAACACCACTGCTAGTTAGAGCTTCAAAAATGACTAAACAAATCAGAGCTGTGGCAGCGAACCACAGATCAGACGAGTGAGAGACGTAAGATATAAGTGAAACATACATTTCATGCATATACATTGCTATTGAGGGTTTCCTAATGGAAAATGGTTAGTAGGTGTGTCATACTCACTGTGTCTGTTTTGATGTTCAGAGGAGATGATGGAGTGTGCACAAATCTTGCAGAGAGCAGATGGAGTGGAAAATCTGAAAGCCCAAAACACATGTAACAAAAAAAGAAACAGACAAATTGACCCTGTTAATCAGTTACATGCAATTAAATGCTCAGAGCCAGTGATGATGAAACTATGTGATAAATAAAGAGCCTGTACACACTGCAGCTTAAAAGTCAAAACAGGGTTTAAAAATAAACACCAAACTTGATTTTGTTTGGAGTATACTGTTTCAAACTACTTTCAACAGGCTTGTGAGAAAGAACTAAAATCTGCACTGACTGATGCCATGATCCGTGCCAATCAATCTCATCTAAGCAATTCTGTGCAGGTCAATGTACCATACGATGGTCAATGGATGTCTTGGGTACACACTAAAACAACAAGCCTCACACTCACTCACCTGCTGGTGAAAAAAATAAATAATCAAAAACGCTAGTTTTGTTTTTGGGTCGACTTTATGAAACATACTGCTGGTGATGAGGAGAATTAACACAGCAGACAGACAGAGAGAAAGTGAAAGAGGTGGGGCAGGCCTGTGTGGGTGCAGAGGTTTAGTGTGGAAAACAACAACAGAAGGAAAAAGGAAAGTGAGCAGATTAAAACAGTTTGTGAGTAAACACGGTGATGTTTCTAGGCATGCGTCCTGGATCTGACACATAACCATCAAACATGAGTTTAACAATTTACTGAAAAACTAATTTTATTTGGGACCGATATACTGAAATGGCAACCTGGAGGACTCACTACGCCGAAAACCAAAATCACTGAAACACTAAATTCAGGTGGAGCTGAACTTTTATTTGGAGATTTGTTTAGTGACAGTGAGAGATGATCCTATTAAACTGGTTCAGTTTTAAAGAAACTTTCATTGTTTGATTGTGAACATGCAACTGACTTAAATTTTCCATTACACAAAAACATTGTTTGCTGTCAATTATAGTTCTTAGAAGAAAATAAATTAATATATAAAACCAGATGTGTGCATCCCCAACATAAACTACTGAATTTACATTTAAAGTTTTATCACTGGTCATTGCAAATCTCTTTATTAATTGCACTGATCGTGTCTTTTTTCCCCTATTATTTAATCAATAATTTAGCATTACTATTATCATATTGTTTGTAAGCTTTTCAGAACACTGTATTCATGATAAAAAAATAAATAAAAACATTTTTCCAATCACTTATAGATTTCTGCTCGGAGTTAAACTGGATCATGCTGCACTATGACTCTTTCCTGCTGGACAGTAAAGTAAAATGTTGCCTCTTGCTGTAGTAAATAATACTAGCTGGCTGCTATGTCTTGTGTTGTTGGCCATGCTTGATATTGGTTAATAGGTTAATTCTAATGTATGTTCAATGTATGTTTTGCATGCTGCTACTGGATCCATCCATCCAAACTTCTTTATGCTTCATCCTTCAGCACAAAACGAGCCATACAGGAGAAAACAATACTGCATGCTACCTACCATGAAAAACTTTTAACCGTTTTAGACATTAGAAAATCTGGATTTTCAAACATTTGTACACTATTTGATTTGTTAAAAACAAACAATTTAAAGCACGTTGTGTTCGATCGTGAGCCTTTAATGTGCCAAATTACATTGTAAGCGAATAAAATGATTAATTATCTCAACAGTCTACGACAGTGGTCCCCAACCTTTTCCTAACTGCGGACCGGTCAACGCTTGACAATTTTAATGCGGACCGGGGGGGCGGGGGATCATTTCGAAGTTTTTAGGAGAAGAAGAAAATATTAAGTATTAAGTAATATTTTCTTCTTCTCCTACCAACTGTGGATGAAGTAGTAAGTCCCCCTTTATTATAGTCCCAGTCTAAGTCGAGCGGTCTTTTATTTTGAAACGTTTTTTTATTTCGAAATGACCGTATTAAATAAAACAGAAATAACTAATTACTTCTTGTGCGGCCCGGTACTGATTGATCCACGGACCGGTACCGGTCCGCGGCCCGGGGGTTGGGGACCACTGGTCTACGAGGTCAACAGATAAATAAGAATAATGCGTGCGTTCGCCATTACTTGAGACTTAGAAAAGGTTTAATATAAATTTAATAACGTCAGTGCAGACAAAAAATAATCGTTAAATTATCGTGATCACAACAAAGTTTTGATTAATGTTGGCTAACGTTACGTCCACACAGCCGTTAACGTTTGTTACGCACTTAACTGGCAGCTTGCAGGTGTTAACGGTTTAGCATTATAACCGTGCTACAGTTTACATTGACACATACTCGGTAATTAAAGAGTGGGCAAACAATAACTCACCAGTTTCACGTCGTGTCTGTCGTGTCTTCTTGAACTCAAGATGACGGCGACGTCAACCTAGCTAGCAAATCCACACACGCTAATATTACTCCAACCGCCTAAACGTGGTCAGGTTTGGCTAACAGTTAGCCTATGTCGGTCCAGTTTCAGTGCTTTTGTTCCGCTGTACTTTATTTGGAACAGACGATCCGTTCAACTCTCCTCCGACGATTTGTTAGCGTCGATACTAATTCAACAAACTCCACAGCAAACGGTGTTAGTAACGGTTAGCCAATTAGCAGCTAACGGTGAACGACGAAACCCGCGCGCGTGCGAGCGAACTTCTCAACGGTCTTTTTTTTTTTCCGCCTTTTTTTTTTTTTTTTTTTTTTTTTTTTTTCACCCGGACACCGGAACTGTTTGTGCCGCCGCAGAAAGTCAAATTAAACTACTTCAAACGGTGTTTAATCTCATGTTTGATGTTTAAACGCTGCTTTGGGGGAAAAAAAATAAATAAATAAATAAATATTACAAAAAAGAAACAATACGTCCAAACATCCATGTACTGTGGCCTCAGTCAAAAAGCACATTTATTTTACTTATCATTTCCCACTGTCATATTAAAGCTGCTTAACGTCAATGCCAAGCACTAAAATGAAACAATTTATGAGAGGAAAGCGTTGCCTCAGGAGGTGTTTCATCAGCACCTTCCTCTAAACAGACAGAATGAAGATGTAGATAATAAACATAGTGGAAATATGTCACTAGAAGTAAGTCTTATCATCTGTTGACTTATGCACAATTTGTGTTCAAGAGCAGCAGCATGGTTTTAATTAGAACATAGATCATTTCTGGCTTAAACAATATAGACTTTGCTTTCTGTCTTGCACAACTTCTATAGAAACACAAGTTAACGTTGGTCATTTCATCATGTGTCACACAGCCGGTTCTGCAATTTTGTCCCAAGCCACAACAACAAGCATGTCTCTTTTTATTTTCATTTCCATTTGTTACCCTTATTGTTGTATATATGTACAACAATAGGGGTCCTGAATTATCCAGTTAAATAAAGTTAAAAATAAAAATCCTACCACTGAAGGAGTACAATTATAATATTTTTTTTCTTCTTTACTCGAATCTCCAAAGGTGTAATTATTCATTTTGATGTTCATTTTTACATGTGGTGCATTTACCAATTTAGACTATAATTACATGAACGTGTTTCAGTGTGGATGTTTTGTTCTGTGGATGTGAAGATAAATGACACTGACACATCAGTTGTCATTGATTCATCACTGCCTAACACCTTTGAGCTAAATTATTTTGCCCCAAAGCTGCATGTATCAAACATAGATATGAAGATTATATAAGCGTTAAAGCTATTGTGCCTGGTTTTCTATTAAAATTCAGCCAAATGAGCCCTTCAGTGGGAGAGTCAACACCTCCTTCTTTAAACATTTAAAGAAAAGTAAAAGTAAAATCATCACATGATGGCGACATGAAGCAAAAACAACTGTCCCAGTCCAATTTAGAAAATGGACAGTCTCATCTAACGCTTGTCTGGCTGAATCACATCACTAGAGGGAGCCAACAGACCATAATGAACTAAAGGTGCACTTACCTTCACACTGCTTCCATCTACCACTCCACCTCTGTACAGCTGTTAGATAAATGTCAATTTTTAAAATATGTTTCATTTTAGGCTGTAGTTTCAGTTTTTAATTAACTTTTGCAGTCCTATAATGTCATATTAGTCATGAGTTATTTTATTCATCTGTTTTTATTTAATTTAGTATTTTTCAACGTTCAAAGAACCTTTAAAGAGTATCCGTGCTAAAACCTGAACTTCCTGTTCACTGAACCTCATTTCCACTATAGAGATACAATACAGACACACAATGACATATTTTATATGATTCATGTTTATGTTTTTCTTTGCTTTCTCTATACAGGTCTTCACATGCTGGTGAGCACAGGATCATCTCTACAGTCTGATAATAACAGTTCAATGTGAGATTCAGGTCCAGTCTTGCTCTTGATGACATCAAATGGATTTGTCCTGCGGTCCATCAACTGTGGCACGGAACAACTGCCTCTAAAAGGTGGAAACTTTGGGAGGAACCTGGCTCTTTTTTTCTTTTTCCGTTCTACACCTGAGAATACAGTCAAAACATTTCGGGTGAACACGCTGTTGGTGTTTTTCTTTGTCTTCAGTACATGACTGTGGCAACTCAGTCTGTGTCGTTCGCAGGCATATACTCTGTTTCATTGGTGCCGACAGCCGTGAGCATCTCTCCTCGTCTCGTGTGTCTCTCTCTCCCCCAGGTCCAGCACGCTACTGTGTTGAAAGGAGAGAGTGATTAGCTCAACAGGATACCCTCTCTCTTGCAGCTAATGCACCACGCCCCCTCCACAATGACGTGGACAGAGCTGTTCACTTACATGTCTTTTGTAGAAGAGGATGTAGGATGACTCCCTCCGCTGCTCACACACAGACGCTACTGTGGCATGGTTTGATGCCACTGTGGGTTATGAAAGTGAGCCAGTGGTCAGTTGTTTGGGACAGAGAGTCGTCTGGATGAACACCGTCACAGATGTAGTGTCCTGCTTCTCCATTTGAGCCAAAATGGCTGACGACGCTGATTAGACTGTAGCAGCCATCACCCTAAGAGGGAACACAGGTGATAAGAGTTTCATATTCATGTACACACATTTACTTTCACACCACCCTGGTGGTTCTATTTGTTTTCCCTCACCTGGTTGGAGGACACCACCAGGTCCCTGTGCAGCTCGACGGGGTCATGCGACTTCATCAGCTCATAGGTGGGCGAGTAGATAAAGCGTTTTAGGTGCAAGATGATCACTCTGTAGAAGGAAGTCAAAGCAGAAGTATGTTTATTTCTGTTTTCTGTATGTTTGTTTCTATGTTTTGTCACACTATCGTAATCTCACTCACTTTGGCAGGGTCTCGAATGCCATGCTCTGGCCAGATGTGTTTCCTCCACACTCACATTTGTACTCCAACTCTGACTCCTGCAGATGAGAGACAACAGGCTGCATGTTATAGAAACATGTCCACACACACACAAACACAAACTGCCTAGGTGTGTGTTCAAGTCTGTAATGTCTGTATTATAATGATGTTGGTAATTCAAATACTCTGTGGTGTCCTAAAATAATACTAATGGGGTGAAACATTTTTTTGTTTTTAACCTGATGCTTGACATTGTGTGTGTGTGTGCGCGCTTCACTTGTTGCATGTCCTGGTCTTCTCGATTTCAAACACCAGGTGACGCTTAACAGGGCAGATGTATCTCCTGTTCATGTTGGCTGCATTGACCTGCAGCAGAGAGGACAGACTCCTCATCTGGTCCAGGACTGAGGTCAAGAACTCATGAGCATCCTAAACACACAAGAACACATATGAGTTCATAAAGCTCTCAGGAGAAAGGTGAAATCATAAAACATGAAGCCAGTTGACTCACCTCTTGATTCTGGTCACTGAAACTTAGGCCCTGGTTCGAGGCTGCCTTCCGAAATGAGTGCAGCAAGGACATTTTATTCCGGGTATCTGAGGAGGGGTGTGCATCTCTGATTGCTATGAATGATCTGCAGAGGTGCCAGAAAAGAGATCTGTTATTTCACTTTCTTCTTTAAGTTTGTGGAGGAACTTGGGGGTCATATGAGTGATTGATATTATGTGTTTGTGTGTGGGCTGCTGTACCTAATCAGTTTTGCCTCGGGCACTGAACTCCAAACCGGCTTCTGGCACATGATGTCCGTGATCAAATCCACCATGGCAAACAGACTCTGCAGGATGGAGTTCATGTAGCAGCTCTGGTTGATGTTCGGAAACCTGACACACAAAGTCAAAATAAGTGAGCATCATCAGTTCTTAAGTTCATAATCTTTTTTAAAATAGTACAATGAACATGTTATTGTAACCCCATGAAAATTACAGTTGGGTTTACTACGTGTATTTTATTGTTGGCTTCATGTTCATTCATTTTCATTAAGTGTGAGTTCATTAAGAGAGCTGTTTTTGTGACTGTAATTGCTTTGAGTAGCCACAGGGGGGCGCTCAGCACTGATGCCACAACGATTTGTTACGAGCGAGATTATTAACGTTTATGGGAGGAATATTGTTTTATTTTCATGGACACGAGTTGTATGTATAAAAGAGGTGTTGGCTTATAATCCCCAAACTTGAGACCTCTGTTAAAATGAATGATTATCTGACTGTACACCTCCACAGTTTGTCCGGTGAGAACAATGAATATGATGGTGACACTCTCTGTTCTTCTGAATTGTTTATTCAAGAAATGAAACAGTAGGTTTGTGTGTGGTAACTGCAAAGACAATAAGAAAAGTACGTAAACAAATATGAAACATTAAACATCTGAAATAGTAATGAATAAAAACAATATGATATGAAATAAACAAGTGCGAATAATGACATATATGATGATGAAGTGAGACAGGTGATAAAACACACCGAAACACCACATGTGATAAAATGAACAAACTAAATACAGTACTCACTTCTTATGGACGCACACAGAATATGAAAAGAAAAAAAAAACACTGTCAAAAATATGAAAGGGAGTGGTAAATCCAACTGAACTCGAATGAAAAGGAGTGCCAGCAGTGTCTCTCGGAACCGCAACTGAAAGAAGAAAAAAGAGCCTGAAAAAGGTCACTTCAATTAAGGCCCCTTAATTGCCGAACTGTCATTGGTCCAGGCGGTCACGGGGAGCGCATGATCTAGGTGAGTGGGTGACCTTCTGAACAGTATGTTATGAGAGTTCCAGGACGGCTGCGACCTGAGAAATTGGTGTGATTTGTTTTCTTTCTCTTTTCTTTTTTCCGGTGAGTTTTCTGGTTGTATGCTACGTGTCATTATGAATGCTAATATTGAATGTTATTATGTTACAAATAATAATAATAATAATAATCGGAGATTAACCGTAAATGTTGCAAAGATGTTTCAGTGAGTTAGTATGTTGAGTGGTAAATTGAATTGTTCACCTGACGACCGTAATTTGTACTGCGCCATTTTTTGGACGCCATGTTCAAGGTTGATGAGTGTAAATTGTCCGCTAAGGTTTATGATATGTATACTTACAGGGTTTTCCCTAATTTTCTAATGCGAACAACTGTGTTAAGTTAAGTACAGATAAGAGATAATAATTTGTGCAACGTGGTTTATTTACTACTGTAAAAGACTCACATTAATGGTGACGAGGTTTTTTTTATATCTCATAATACATTTGTTTATAGGTTGCATTTGAGTAGGAGAGATACAAGAAATATAAAAACAAGAAATTGAGTGATAACTTTATATTCTGCTATGCAGATTGTTTTTTTGTTTTTTTTTGCTGGATCCACATCTAATCAGATGGGGTCGATATTGACCAGGGGTTCCCGTCTGAGGCGAGACGGAGTCGACGAGGATGCACAATCCTCCATCTTCCTCATCTTTGCTATAACAGCTATAAGCTGGAAAGGACACATTATTTTGGGTTTGTTTTTTTGTTGGTTATTCAGGGGATTTTGAATCTGAATGGATTTCAATTTTTGTTGTTGTGTAAATAAATATTTGTGTTTATCTTGTACATTAGTCTTTCCTCGCTCCTTGAGTCGAGCCAGGGTACACTAGTTATCTGTCTAACTTACTGGGTTATACACTCCAGGGTACATTATTACATTACATGATTAAATATAACTATGTGGTGTGTGTCTTATTTTTAATATCCAAGGCCTAAACATGCATTTTGAATTGGTTTGGCTCAATTTTTTAGCAGGTTTCTGATGACTGGGGATGATATATTTACTTTACTTTGATATATTTACTCTACAGGCCACCATCTTTTCCCACAATTTCCTGGCTTTGCTGTGAAAAAGTCTTGTCCATTTTTCCTGTATGACTGCACCATTTTTTCACTTCTGTACTATGAGCTAGCTAAGAACAACAATAAGAGCAGGAGTATTAATTGTAGCAGAAATATTGGCCACAAATTATATCCATTGTGTGGAGGGGCTGTGTTAGGGTTTTATTGTGTGAAGCACTTTGTGTTCCATGTTTTGTACGAAAAGTGCTATTATACAAATAAAGTTTGATTAATTAATTGATGTAGGTTCACAATATTTGTATAACAACATGTCAAACAGTAGAACAAAGTCACCATACACACTAACACATATATGTAAACTCTTTCTTTCTCTCTCTATATATATATATATATATATCCATCTCTCTCTCTATATATCTCTCTATATAGAGAGACGAGGAGAGTGAGACGATTGAGACGAGCGGGAGGAGAGAGAGAGAGAGAGAGAAATAAATAATAGCAAATAAATAAAAGACAAAATGTTGTAACATTAAAATACATAAGCAGAAAAATATTTTAAAATGGTTCAAGTAATTGGCCCTAAAACCAAATCGAAACTTTTCAAAAATGTTATTGTTGAGTTCATAAAATCATTTAACTGTTTAAAAACAAGCTTCCCTAAAAGTTTGCTTAAAAATGGCAGGTTTGATACTGGTCTGTAATTAGTAATAACTGAAGAATCAAGATTGTTTCTCTTCAAAAGACGTTTAACTATGGCGGCCTTTAGGCTAGTAGGAAAAGTACCCATCTGAAGAGAATAATTCACAATTGTGAGCAACTGTTCTTCTAAAATACCATAAACTGTTTTTTAAAAGTATGTGGGAATCAGTTTTAAAGTACATGTTGAAGTTTTTAGCTGGGACATAACCTTACCAAGCATCAGCATCAACCAGGACAAATTTCTCTAATGTTTCCTCACATAAAAGCAAAGGTTCTTGGGTGTTTTGATTCATGGGCTTATATTGACATAAATCCAATCTAATCGTGTCTATTTTGTTTCTGAAGTGGACTGCAAATTCCTCACATCTGATGTTCGTAGACTGTGTGTCTACGCTCGGCTTCATATAAACAGGATTGGTTAAACAATCAATACTTGGAAAAAGGATTTTGGGGTTATTGTGCTTGTCGGATATCAATTTTGTTGCAAAGTGTGCTTGTCTTGCGTGTTTAATCTCCTTGTTGTAGATAGTCAATTGTTCACACAGTATTTCATAGTTCACCATCAATTTGTTCTTTCACCAATTTCTTTGTTTTCTCTTTAGTTGTTTAATTTTCTCATTTTTCCACAGAGGAATTGGTTTGGAGGTAATCTTTCTTATAGAGGAGCCACTTTGTCAGTAGAGTTGTTACTTAATCTCAAACCAAATTACCTCAATCCCATCAAAGGTTATTTTGATGACCGGGACAAACGCGTCTTTAATTGCCTAAAGACAACAACATATTCAGACACTTGCATTAGAGAGAAAAATTAACAGCGGTTTTCAAAGTGTGAGGGAGGCGCCGCGGGAAAAAATAAAAATATATCTTACAAAGATATGTGTCTCATCACTGTGCGATGAGAACTCGGCGAGCCAGCCCCCAAAGAGTAGCAAAAAAAATCCACAAAACGATAGTGTGTCTTATCTTTGCAGTTTTGTGTCAAAAGTTCTATTCCAGTGCGAAAAAAACGCTGCTAATGTCTCTGCTAATGTCTCCTGCTATGTATCTGCTTTAGTTTGAAATCAGTCATGAAGCTCCTGGTTGTTACATAAAGACAAAGAGGCTTTGACAGTGAAGTGTGACCTCTTGGTGCCATATACTACCTTTGGGTTTACTTCATTCTGGATCGTCATTGGTGGGTCAAAGGTGAATGTGGGTGGTACTAATCCATTCTCCTGACTCTGATTGGTCGATAGGTGACAGGTGTCAATCATTCACACTCTGTGTTGTTTTAGCCTTAGCAGTACCGCTAGCTGCTACCGCGGCTACTTCATCTTCTTTTAATACTGCTTGTTTCAAACATTGCTTCGTATTAAAACTCTATTAAAGGTCTTCTTTTCTCCTCTCGGAATCCTCGCTGAACAACTTTTGCAAATGGCAATGCTGTTGTTATCTTCTGCCACTATGAAAAACGATCACACTGGTGAAGATATGTTCGTTATTAGTCTGGCAGAGACAGGGCCAGGCTTGGGTCCTGCCAATAAGGCGCGATAGCTTTTCGGGCTACTCGGCCTGCAAACGTCGGATGTGTTCAAAAAATCAGCTGAAAAGTTAAATTGTTTTTTTTTTTTTTTTTTTGTATTTAAAATATGTTTAAAAACACAGAAAGATGTTAAAATGTGTTTTTAAAAAGATGTTCTAAACATACACAAAGATTGTGTTTAAAACATATATTTGAGCACATTCACAAATAAAGATATTTAAAATGTTTATGTTTACAAATATGTTTAAGATGTTTAAAAAAATAAAGATGTGAATGATATTGTTGAAACCTTTTTTTCAAGCCTTCGTGGAACATTTAAAGCAACATCAGTAACACTAATAAATCTATGCGGTTGTTTAGGGCCACAATCACTTTTTTCACCCTCTCTTTATTTCAACATATACTACAATGACAGTAACATATCAATTTAAACAGATGTATTAGTACAGGGGTGAAAAATAAACCAGTAAAGTAAGTTAGTTTATGACTGCTCCCTCCTCCGTGCATAACCATGGTGACAACGCATCCGCATCGGTCGGCAACCGCGGCATTGTGGGTATAGTTATTTCACTGGTGTGGGAAATTAACAACACTACAATGTTCCTAAAAGAAAGTTGCAGAAGGACGAAAAAAACGAAAAATTGAGACGGAAAGAAGATCACAAGATGAAGGTATGTTATAATGTGACTGTTTGATTCATTTCATTTCAATCAGATTAAATAATCTGTCGCTATTTCTTAATAATAATAATAATAGCGTGCAGCATTGCTGTTATACTAAAAATAGCATGAAAGCATAATGAGAGCACTTGTATCCGACACAGCAGGGGCCATGGGGTTATTGAACTTAATAATAAATTAGCTGGTAAGCTAGTCGGGCTCTCTGGCTGCATGTCACGTCAGAGAAATGTGAAAAGTAGACAGGAAAGCAGCTTTTAAAGAAGAATGGACTATGAACAGAGTTGCAAGCGGTTCAAAAACAGTATGTTTCAAATAAGCACAAATCCTTTGTGATATTATATAGTTAATCAATCCATTTTTATTTTAGGATGCAGAAGCACTCTGTTATGTATTATTTAGCCCTCACTACACTTGATATGAGAAAAGATGAACTATAACAGTATTTAACATCTGTGTGTAATGTAAATGTTTCTTTTGCCTTGTTGGTATTCACACATCACATCAGTAGTATTCATTTTTCTATGTGTTGAAGCAACAATACCAGAGGCCAAGCAATAACATGATTAGGAGTCTAGTTTTACTTGTTAACTAGCTACTAATGTTTTATTGCAACATTAAATTTGTCTTAATACAGGACATATTAAATGTTTAAATTGGCCCAAATAGTTTCAGGCTATCCATTTGCTTTCCAAGCTATGTTAAAATGTATTTTTGTATCTCATACAAACATACATCTCATTTGGACAATCAGCTAATTTATATATTTCACTGAGAAAATTGCATTTGTTGTGTAATAAAATCTAATGTGTTGTCTTTTCAGGGGCATTATTGAAATACTTTGGACAGACCTCTGCTACACCAGGTCCATCTACCTCATCGAGTGACATGACTGCTGCTGAAGGGACATCATGAGAAACTTCAGCGGCAAGTGAGTTGCTTTTAAAGTTTAAATATGTTGACTTTTCACTCTTATTGATCATTGCTATCTTTCAAAATATTTTAGTTTTTATTAGTGTTCATTTGTCATAGTTTTTACTTTGTTACCTGCAAGGTAGTTATTTTTTATTATTTAGAATACTTTCAATTGTCTTAGCCTCTCAAAAAAAATTTATATATATTTTAATATACGATTCATTGTTCTAAAATAAAGTGTGTTTGTTGTTAATTCAAGTGCATGTGTGTTTTCATTCAGTTACGAGCAGTGCGTGTGATTTGGTGGTTGCCTTGTGAGTGTTTTGAGGCCACACACAAAATCTTGCTTAGGGCCACCAAAATCCTAGGGCTGGCCCTGCATATTTGGAATTACTTTTGAAACAACAAGTTAGGTAAAACAAAGTCACCATATACACTAACATACACTGCTCAAAAAAATTAAAGGAACACTTTTTAATTAGAGTATAGCATCAAGTCAGTTCAACTTCTGGGATATTGATCTGGTCAGGTAAGTAGCTGGGGGGGTTGTTAATCATTTTCATCTGTTTTGGTGTTAATGAAATTAACAACAGGTACACTAGAGGGGCAACAATTAGACAACCCTCAAAACAGGAATGGTATTACAGGTGGATGCTGCTGACATTTTTTACCTGCTCATATTTTCTGACCAATTTCTCATTAGTTTTGCATTTGGCTAGGGTCAGTGTCAATACTGGTAGCATGGTGCAGTACCTGGACCCTACAGAGGTTGCACAGGTAGTCCAACTCCTCCAGGGTGGGACATCAATATGGGCCATTGCCAGAAGGTTTGCTGTGTCTCCCAGCACAGTCTCAAGAGCATGGAGGAGATTCCAGGAGATGGTCAGTTAATCTAGGAGACCTGGACAGGCCGTAGAAGGTCCTTAACTCATCAGCAGGACCAGTATCTGCTCCTTTGTGCAAGGAGGAACAGGATGAACACTGCCAGAACCCTACAAAAGACCTACAGGAGGCCACTGGTATGAATGTCTCTGACCAAACAATCAGAAACAGACTTCATGACGGTGGCCTGAGGGCCCGACGTCCTGTACTGGACCCTGTGCTCACTGCCCGGCACCATGGAGCTCTACTGGCATTTGCCACAGACCAACCTGTTTTGGTCCATCTGATGTCGCCAGGTTGCACCTCACCTGTCCAGGAGCTCAGAGATGCCCTTGTCCAGATCTGTGAGGAGATCCTCCAGGTCACCATCCGTCGTCTCAATAGGAGCATGCCCCAATGTTGTCAGGCATGCATACATGCACATGGAGGCCATACAAACTACTAAGTACCATTATGAGCTGCTACAAAGACATTTTGGCAAAATGGACTAGCCTGCCACATCATTTTTTTGCTTTGATTTTGGGGATGTCTTTGGATTCAGCCCTCTGTAGGTTGATAGTTTTCATTTCCATTAATGATGTGGCATCCTTTCATTTCTAGCACATTACCCAGTCCATATCAGGAAAGATATCCAGCGTGTTGAGAGCTGATGTGCTTTCAAAGTGTTCCTTTAATTTTTTTGAGCAGTGTATGTCTGACATGGCTAAATTCCCCCTCTACACCGTATAAACTTTGTGAGCAGCTGCTCAGGCTGAGACACGCAACAGACCTCTGTCAAATTACATTTTGTTTATTAATTACAAGAAGTTGTCCTGTAGTATTTACTCTAAATGTTATGCCGCATAACGCTAATAACATTAACGTCCATTTCAGTGTTCAGTTTGGTAAATTGTTTTCCCCTCTTCCCCTGAACTCTGTGTCAGCTCTGTGTGTGTGGGGGAGCTCAGCCCCACCCTCAACAAAAACATGTCCAGCAGCACAGGCCCCAGACCAGCTACTAATATAGTCAAGCCTTATCATACTACCATTATTTTTAATTACGTGACTGTAAAATTACTGTATTAACAATATAGAGCAGGGAAGCTTCCCCCTTTGCATGCAAAATAAATGCAAAAAGCTAGGTTTAGCTAGCGGTAATGTTAGCTAACATGCTAATACTTTTTAAAGTACTTGCCCAGCCTGCCACTAACCATAAATATTTAAAAACTTAAAACAACATAATTTTGATTTCTTACATTGTCATTGTCTTCATTTTCGAAGCGAGGTAATGGTGGACAGCAAAACTCGAGCGGGAGCGAACTGTGGCGTCTTGTGGTCACATGACCTGACAAATCTCTGGTTTGAAGTGAAATTATCATTATAGTCAACATAATATTTTTTTGTTTATTCTGTGCAAAGCATATTTTGCTTTTATGTAAACTGAAAAATATCAGGTTTAAACCAGAAACAAACATTTTCCTTTAGTTCAAAGTGAATTTTCTATCCTTAGGTTACACTTGGTCACGTGTGGGTCTTGAGGTCCTTGGCAGTAGTAGTTGTTAGGCTTTGCTTGAGAACAGTACTGCAGGTGCCAGTCTATCTCAACACTGTGGTGGCCAGTCGAAGGAACTGAAGGTTGCCTTCCCAGACATAATAAATAGCTTGCCATTGACGTTCCAATTAATGTAAACAGACATCTGTGTCTTCAGACTAGAATATGCTGACAGTAACACTATCATGGGTAAATACATTCTCTTTGACTAATTCTAATAAATTACTAATAAAATTTGTGGTGTTATCATTTTTCTGGAGTTCAAGTAAATGATCTAAGACTTTTTCTATGCACACCAAAGTTTTATTTCTCTAAAATTTCTTAAAATTTATGTGAGCATTTTTTCTTTGAGAGAAATGGGGTCAATAGCGGAGGACCAAGCGTCTGTATAATCTCCTCCAATC
>NC_040021.1:17712812-17746808 GCF_000972845.2 Larimichthys crocea
CGGGTCAGGGACGGCCGCACCGTGCGAGGATCCCTTCGTGGGACCTCTCCCCGGTGCTGGCTGGCCCCCGCCGGGCCACATTTCCTCCGGGTGGTGCGCCGCGACCGGCTCTGCGTTTACAGCGCCGGACCTCGCCGTTTCCCGGGCCGTGGACTCTCATTAAAGGGTAAATGAGCTATCATCTTGTTGTTTTTATTTTCAGTTAGCTCATACTTCAAGCTGAAGGTAATGGTCAGATCAGTGCTTGCTGGCAGCCCTAATAGAACACAAACTGTTTGAGAGTTTCTGTAAAGAGAGATTTTTTTCCTACAAATAAAAGATATTTTTTTGGTCAGAATTGTCTGTAGCTCATTTGATTTAAAAAACATCGTGAAAAAATCGTATCGTGAACAAAAAATCGTGACTCGAATCGAGTCGTGAGTTGAGTGTATCGTTACATCCCTATTAGCCCCTAAATTAAATACATGATCATTGTTACATGTTAATGTTACCTGCAAGCTAATTAGTATTAGCCACTAGGAATTAAAAAACCTGTTAATGTTAACATGCTATGTTATTGCTAGCACGTCAATGCTAGTCACTCATTTTTGTCATTAAGAATACATGCTAATGTTAACATGTAATGTTAACATGCTAATGTTAATTGCTAGCGCATTGCTGTCTGACATGATAATGACAGCGAGCAGCTAGCGTGTTAACATTATCATTAGCCACTAAGTATTATATACATGCCAATGCTAACATGCTAATGTTAAACTGCTATGGTAACCTGCTATGCTTCTACTTTCTATTAGCCACTAAGAATTAATACATGCCATTGCCAACATGCAATGTTAACATGCTAATGTTAAGTGCTAGCATTTCAGTGCTAGCCCATATTTTGTCACTAGAATACATGCTAATGTTAATGTGGTAATATTAATTTGTTAGTGCGCCAAAGACAGCAGAGCAGCTACCGCGTTAGCACTAGCTGTAAAGACATGCTAACTGCTAACATTAGCGGCCAAAGCTAAAATTACTGCAAATTGGTAATTGCTAGCGCATCAATGCTAGCAATTAATATTAGCCACTAAAAATTTATACATGACAACTGCTAACATGCTAAGCTATTTGCTGCACGTCAGCGCTAGCAATTACCCATAGCCACTAATAACCAATACATGCTACTTGTTAACATGCTAAAGCTAACGTGCTAATGATAATTGCTAGCACGTTGTCTGTCTAAAATGACAGACAAATGACAGCAGAGCAGCTAACAATTAACATTAGCCATTAAGTATTAATACATGTTAATATTAACATGGTAATGCTACGCTGGTAACGTAACCTGCCAATGCTTATTGATTACTATTAGCCACTAAGAATTAAACACATGCTCATTGTTAACCTGCTAATGTTAACATGCTATTTTAATTGCTAGCAAGTTAGGCTAGCCACTATTTTCACTAAGAATACATGTTAATGTTAACATGCTAATATAATTGTTAGCGCGTCAGAGACAGCAGAGCAGCTACCGCGTTAGCACTAGCTGTAAAGACATGCTAACTGCTAACATTAGCGGCCAAAGCAAAAATTACTGCAAATGGTAATTGCTAGCGCATCAATGCTAGCAATTAATATTAGCCACTAAAAATTTATAACATGACAACTGCTAACATGCTAAGCTATTTGCTAGCACGTCAGCGCTAGCAATTAGCCATAGCCACTAAACAAATACATGCTACTTGTTACATGCTTAAGCTAACGTGCTAATGATAATTGCTAGCACGTTGTCTGTCTAAATGACAGACAATGACAGCAGAGCAGCTAACAATTAACATTAGCCATTAAGTATTAAATACATGTTAATATTAACATGGTAATGCTACGCTGGTAACGGTAACCTGCCAATGCTTATTGATTACTATTAGCCACTAAGAATTAAACACATGCTCATTGTTAACATGCTAATGTTAACATGCTAATGTTAATTGCTAGCAAGTTAAGGCTAGCCACTAATTTTCACTAAGAATACATGTTAATGTTAACATGCTAATATTAATTGTTAGCGCGTCAGAGACAGCAGAGAGCTAGCGCATTAGCGTAGCTGTAAAGACATGTTAATTGGTAACATTAGGGGCCAATGCTAAAATTAATGCAAATGAGTTTAATCCCCCGTGCAGACTGCGAGGAAGTTGCGGTGATTGGTTAAGATTGCAACACCCCTGAATTCACGGGGATTCACTGAAGTTGCGTTGAAGTTGCAAATTGCAACATCGTGAATTCCTGGAGGATCTGTGTTATGGTATCTGTGGAGGGGGGGCGTGGTGCATCAGCTGCAGGAGAGAGGTGTGGGGAGGGCTCAGGAGAGCAGCACCAGGGGAGAGTGATTAGCACACCTGTACCCAACTGCCTAATCACTCTCGCCCTCCTTTTCACGACAGTAGCGTGCTGGGCCAGAAGAGGAAGGACGACAAAAAGAAGACACACGGCAGACGACAGAGAGACGCCTGTGATCGGCTGTAGTGTGGATCTGACTTGTTACTTGAATAAAAATCCCTTACAAACGGGTTTGGTCTCCGTCTGGTTCGTGCTAAGAACCCACGGTGGCAGCAAGACTGTCACAGTATCATTTACAGTACAGTCAGGCCTGACGCCGATTACCACTACTGCGCATGTGTGTAGGGGTGTGTGTGTGTGTGTGTGTGTGTGTGTGTGTGTGTGTGTGTGTGTGTGTGTGACACAGAAAGGCAGACGCAGCAGTGGAAGCTGGAGCCACAACGTAACCTATTTCTAATAAAAAAAAAGACGAAAAACAACATATCCTACTTCTCTCGCATTCGCCAAGAATCGCGATTCATTTTTTCTGTCAACCGAAGCGAGTCGTCACACATTTGTACCGATTTTAATCGTGTCACGATGCATCGTTACATCCCTAGTGGCTAATGCTAATTAACATTAGCATGTTAACAATAACATGTTAGCAATGATCATGTATTTAATTCTTAGTGGCTAATGCTAATTAACATTAGCATGTTAACATTAACATGTTAGCAAGTAGCATGTATTTGGTTATTAGTGGCTAATGCTAATTGCTAGCGTTGACGCTAGCTCTGTGAGTAGTTGACGAGTGTCGTAGGCACTCGTCACTAATAACTAGAAAATTCCGGCAGAAATTTTGAGAGTGACGAGTGGGCTGTTGCCGGGGGTCTGTAGTCAAAAAGCACACCTCAAATGGTCATTTTTAACATCTTTATTTAGACACAGGAGCAGCTAGCGCTCCCGCGCAAGCAATTGACATTAGCGTGTTAACAATTACCATGTCTTTAATTTTTAGTGGCTAATGTTAATTAGTATGTTACCATTTGCACTAATTTTAGCATTGGCCGCTAATGTTAGCAGTTAGCATGTCTTTACAGCTAGCGCTAATGTGCTAGCTGCTCTGCTGTCTCTGTCGGCCATTTTACACAGACAAGTTCAAATGAAGCCAATAACTGCTCAAATGGCCACTGGGCTGCTGCAACTGTTGTCAGTTGGAACGCCAGTTGAAAATCCTGACAGAGAGAGAGGGAAAATGCTGAGACCAGCCCTCGAAGAGGAGGGCTCTATGGCCAAACCGTATTTCCAATCATTGAACCGACATAACTGGGGGCATCGCGTGCCCTTCCTGATCGTTTTACATAGTTATTTTGTGTCGATAAATGAAGAAACGTGCCCTCAGGAGCAAGAGAGAGAAACGTTACTTCTGCCTTCCTTAAGAAAATTTCCCTCCTTTTTTAACATGGGAGTGAATGAGGCTGAGGATGGGAGTACTCGATCAGTTGGCCTGTATGGAGCCAAAACTATAAAAGAGACAGCTTCAACAGTGTTATCACTGCGATCACCTCGAATTTTCCTACATTTGAGGGGATAATCATGTCTGTAGTGGGGCATTTGAGGCCACGGTAGTCGAATACGTTTTATTTTTTCACTGATTTTTCTCCCTGCTCCTCACTCAAGCTGATGATGTCATCCACTCTAGCTCAAACATTCCGCCACATACACACCCATTATAAACCCAGAAATTTGACTAAAAACCTGCTCAACTTTGAGCCTTGATAGTTTAAAAACGGTAAAAGCTGTCGATGAGTGTCGTGAATCCCTGAAGATAAGGGAAGCATACCTCCGTTTTAAAGTTCAAATGCAGTCTCTCGGTTAAAGTATGCCAGAGCAGTTCATTGTTGAAAATGTCTGTTGAAATGTACTTTTTTTCAGGCCTCCCCAGTCATTCCCTATGGGAAATTTTTCGCAGTTTTTCCAGAATAAATTCGCGAAAAACACGCGAATCTCTTAGAAAAGTAATAGCACTCGATTCGGGATCAAGACGCACGTTTTGATATATAATTTGTTGGGGTCCTCTCACCGCTGCCGCATTAATGTTCGAAAAAGGGCGGAAAATGAATAATAATGCCATGAAACACGCAGAAGAACAATAGTTGACGAGTGTCGTAGGCACTCGTCACTAATAATGCCATGAAACACGCAGAACAACAATAGTTGACGAGTGTCGTAGGCACTCGTCACTAATAATGCCAAGAAACACGCAGAAGAACAATAGTTGACGAGTGTCGTAGGCACTCGTCACTAATTAATCGTATCCAATAAAGAATGGCTAACTAGAGGTAAAACATCCTTGAGCAGCCTGGTTGGGATGGGGTCTAAGAGACAAGTTGACGGCTTAGCTGCAGAAATGATTAAAGTTATTTGATGAAGGTCTATGGGAGAAAAACTGTCTAAATACATATCAGGTTTTACAGATGTTTCGAAACTTGCTGTATCGGAATGCAGATCAATGCCTGTTGAGGGCAAGAGGTGATGGATTTTGTTTCTAATAGTTATAATCTTATCATTAAAGAAGCTCATGAAGTCATTGCTACTTAGACCTAAAGGAATAGATGGCTCAGTAGAGCTGTGATTCTCTGTTAGCCTGGCTACAGTGCTGAAGAGAAACCTGGGGCTGTTCTTATTCTCCTCAATTAAAGAAGAGTAATAGGCTGCTCTGGCATTACGGAGAGCCTTCCTGTATGTTTTGAGATTATCTTGCCAGACTAGATGAGATTCTTCCAGTTTAGTGGCACGCTATTTGCGTTCAGATTTACGTGCCTCTTGCTTTAATTTACGAGTCTGCTGGCTATACCATGGTGCTAGCCTTCCTTGTTTAATTATCTTCTTTTTCAGAGGTGCAATAGAGTCTAGAGTTGTCCGTAATGAGCCTGTAGTACTATCAACAAGATGATCTATTTGTGAGGGGCTAAAGGAAGCAAACAAGTCCTCTGCTGCATTGAGACATGGGATTGAATTCAGTACTGAAGGAATCACTTCCTTAAATTTGGCTACAGCACTATCAGATAAACATCTGCTGTAGGAGTTTCTGCAAAAAAGGCTTATAGTCCGGTAGTATGAACTCAAAGGTTATTAAAAAATGGTCAGACAGAAGAAGATTCTGTGGAAAGACTATTAGATTATCAATTTCAATGCCATATGAGAGAACAAGATCAAGGGTGTGGTTCAGACAATGAGTCGGTGTATTTACACTCTGGCAGAAGCCAATTTAATCAAATAAAGAGATAAACGCAGTACTAAGACTATCATTGTGGTTGTCCACATAAATATTAAAATCACTAACAATAATTACTTGTTATTTGTTAAGGGTCAAGCCTGATGCAAATTCTGCAAAATCAGATAAAGATTCAGAGTAAGGACCTGGAGCTTGATATACTGTAACAAATAAAATTGGCTGTAATGCTTTCCAGGTTGGGTTAGTGGGGCTAAGAGCAAGACTTTCAAATGAATTATAATTTAGTTTAGGTTTAGGATTTATTAATAGACTTGAGTCAAATATGGCTCCAACTCCACCACCTTGACCAGTACTTTGAGGAATATGAGATTTACAATGACTGGGAGGAGTTGATTCATTTAAGCTAACATATTCATCTTCCTGCAGCCAGATTTCAGTAAGACAAAACAAATGAATATCATAATCAGATATTAATTCATTGACTAAAACAGCTTTAGATGACAAGGACCTGATATTAAGGAGTCCACATTTAATTCTCTTATTTTGGACTGTTGGAGATGTTGATTTAATTTTTATTAATTTTTATTTTTATATGATGAACTCATCTTCTGTTTCTACTTCCTGCAGACTTAGAATCAGTATCACAGATCTGGATTTAGATTCAGATCCACAGATCCATCCTGCAAAAGTAAATCCATACAGAGCCGGAAACATCTGAGACTCAAGAGACTCAAGAAACCCGTGGATCGCTGATCCAGCAGACCCAGATGACCCAGATTCACTGATTCAACTGAGTCAAGTGAATCTACCTCCACACAGGGCTAAATGAGGCAGATTCAGACTCGGATGAGTGATTGATGATTGATGACTCCCTCCAGTCAAATGTAAGAAGCCAAATACAGCAACAACCAAGACGATAAGATTTTTAATTTCATTTCAGTCATTTTTGTGTAGCTGAGGCTAATATAGTTCATAGACTAAAAACAATGTCAGAATAGCAAAAGTAATATTTAACATAATTTTAAGTGTAGCATTATATGTCATAAATACCGTATTTTCCGGACTATAAGCCGCTACTTTTTCCCCACGCTTTGAACCATGCGCCTTATACAAAGATGCAGCTTTTCTATAGATTCTTCTTCAGCCGCCACGAGGCGCTCTAACAGGAAGTGCAAAAAAGAGACAGACAGGGGAAGTCAGTGCAAAGAAGAACACGCTACTTTTTATTTAGCTCATGCAACACAACACGCACGACGAATTATTAACAGCAAATTATTTTCACCCCCTCACCCCCTCATCATGGAAAGCACACAAAGAAGTTCGTATGATGCAGCTTTTAAGTTGAAGGCCATCGATCTGGCTATCCAGAAAGGAAATAGAGCTGCTGCACGTAAGCTTGGCATTAATGAATCCATGGTGAGCACTTTTACTGCCGTGTTACAGGCACTGTTCGGAAACAATCAGTTCAGGTATATAAATAAACATTTACAGTACAAAATCTTTCTGTGTATCCAGTAAATATCTAATTTCTCAACCTAGTTATTGGCGGCTTATTGAGGCGCACACTATATGTTGTCCACCGCGCTTATTGAGTGTGCGTGTAAGGCCCACACTATTGTTATCCTGTTTCTTACTGGGCAGCCACACTATTGTTCTTCAAATCTTTATTTTTATTATTATTATTATTATTTTTCTTCTTCCGTACGTTTTTTGCCGTGCTTCTACTCCCACAAATCCTGTCCTACAAACATAAAAAAAATACCACCAGATGCAGCTCATTCAGGACATTCCGGCTAGTACTTTACAGATCTCTATTATTAATACTGTACAAATGATTAAACATTTTGTACAATTTTCCCATCATAAGGATGCATAGGAAATCCTCAAATCTCTTAACAGACCCACTACACTTTAAACAACAACTACGACTGCATAACTTGTCCTACAGACTTCATTAAAATTACTACTTGTACACAAGATGTTAAACTATTAACCTTGTCCTCAACTTTACAAAATCTTTTACCGTTTTTAAACAATTAAATATTAAAGTTGAGCATGTTTTTACTTTACATCAGCAATTACAGCGTGTAACGTCACAGTTAGAGAACAGCTAACACGTCCATCAAAAAATAAAACATACCAGCCTCAACGGGCCGCAAATGTGACACTACAGACATGATTTACCCAGCAAAACGTAGGAAAACTGAAGATGGTGCTCTTTGCTCGGTAAATGCATGGCTGCACAGTTGCGAGCAGCTGCTAAACCTCGTAAATCTCATCAGAGCTGATTGCACCAGACAGGAAATCTGACACAGAAACAACATAATGAACTTCCGCCCCCTTTCAAAATAAAACAATACGCAGTTCATGTAGCTTTTCACAACTTCACATCAGCGTTACATCATGACCGGTGGCACCAGGTGAGCAGTCAATCGATCAAAGGATCTCAACATGAACGATGAGAGACTGATTATTGAAGTGGTACAACACCATTTATTTATGACACAACAGATCCTTTTTATAATCTCCTCTACGTCGGAGAAGCAAAGTCAGCTGTTTGTTGTTGTTTTCTTTATATACAGTTTATCGCGGGGTCTCGCATACGTCCAGGATTCTCGCGTGATCTCGCGTGAATACGGTCGACTCGCGACGCTGCTGTTTACGCTGCTAACACTCGCCCGGTGTCAGTTGACGCCGGGCAGAGGACGGCGCTAAACCGCGGCGCCTACGTCCCCTGTGTGAGTCCACACACACACGGTTAGCACGCAGCTAAATGCAATGTAATGTAATGTAATGTAAAAGCTACGGAGCACAGCAGTCAGTCGCCAGCTGATTGTAACGAGAGACCACGGCCGCACCGTTAACGTAAAGACAACACATGGAGCGCCTGGTTTCATCCGCCGGGAACGCACAAACGGACACTGCAGAGCAGGGACACTTCACCGGACCAGAACTCATGCCTGGAAAGGGATCGGGCCGCAACAGACGCGTGCCTACCTGTCCTCAGGCGTCTCTTGTTAGCACGCCGCAAACCCGAGAGTGTAAACAACCCAGCGCATGGAGCACAGGAGTGTGCCAGCTGATTGTAAGACGACAAGGTAGACACGGAGCCGGCGGACCCAAACGGCAAATCAACGCAACTGTTCTTTATGGACCGGTAATGTACTGTGCATTTAGCTTTACGTAGCTTAACACGGCTAAGCACGAAACTGTTAACTTTGTTAGTGTATTTGTTTAGTTACATACATGTGTTTTTGTTTTGTTCATGTTGTGATCTGTGCCATCATATTTGATGAGATCACAACAGGTGTATTTTAGCAGTTAAAGGTCCAGTGTCATGGTAGATGAACCACTGTTCAACTGCTGTGTTACGTGTGGTAAATACAGTCAGACGTGTTTCATGCGCGTGCACGTGTAAATAAGTGGGACGCACATTCTTTCTAGTGCGCGTTTCACACACACCTTTTCGTACAAATTTCCACAGATGCATCACGCAGTTTGGCGGTATCTACACCTATTTCCGCAGGAAATACTATTTCTTCTAGTTATTGAGTGTGCGTGCAAGGCGCACACTATATGTTATCAGCGCCGGTCCTGGCCACATTTGCGCCCTGGGCGATGTATGTTATCCACCGTGCTTATTGGTGTGGGTGCCCAAAGGGCCCACACTATTGTTATCATGTTTCCTTATTGAGTGTGCCTGAAAGAGCACACTCTTTAAAACCTCTCGGGCTTATTCCAATTATTATTGAGTGTGCGTGCAAGGAGCACACTATATGTTATCCACCGCGCTTATTCAGTGTGCCTGAAAGCGCACACTATATGTTATCCACCGCGCTTATTGAGTGTGCCTGAAAGCGCACACTATATGTTATCCACAGCGCTTATTGAGTGTGCGTGCAAGGCGCACACTATATGTTATCCACTGCTCTTATTGGTGTGGGTGCCCAAAGGGCACTATTGTTATCCTGTTTCTTTATTATTATTATTATTCCGGACATTTTTCGGCATCTAACTACTTTTGTCCCACAAAAATAAAAATTATACCACTAGATTTAGCTCATTCATGCCATTACTTTTCTACATTCTACTATTAATATTCTACAAATTATTCAACTTTTTCTGAAAATATTTTCCCTATTCCCTAAACTATTAAACTCATATTTAACTTTTTTAATAATTGTCAGTGGTTATCATCCGGCATCTGAAGCTCTCCTTGAATATAGCAGCCAGACTGCCCCCACGACCAGCAGCTCGTGGGGTGCTGAAGAAGGACCAGCCGGGAGGGAGGAGCTCTGAAAAGGCGCTGTTCTCACCTGGATTCAACCAGGTCTCTGTCAACAGGAGGAAATCCAGATCACGTGCTGTAAAAAAGTCGTTTAAAATAAATGTCTGTAAGAGATCTAGTATTAATCAAAGCCGTGTGAACTGAGCGTTGGTCCGTCTAATGAGAGAAGTGACTGAGCGAGTGGAGATTCAGTGCCGGTCTAGGCGCTCTTACTATTTTTAGGCGTGCTATAGTGATTCTGACTGGAATATATCTGGTGGTTGGGCATTTAGGACTGCTAGAGCAGACACAGGGCTGGCTGTGAGCAGGTGTGGGTGTAAGTGGCAGGATTGACCTGAAGGGGGAAAAGGGGAAAGAAACTGGTGATGGTGGTAGTGAGAGATGGGGCCTGTGGGGGGAGCTGGTAGGGGTGAAAGTCCCGTAAGCTGTCACTGAAGAAGACACCGGGGAGTGAGTGTGAGATGTAAACAGTCATGCACGTGGGGCGTGGACGGCGTGCTGTATGTTCCAAAAAAGATTAAAATTGTCAATAAAACCTATATTATGAGCTCTGCAGGTGGACTGGAGCCATGTGTTGAGGCTGAGGATTCTGTTCAAATGCCCTGGTCCACGGGCGAGTGTTGGGAGGGGACCACTGATAAAAACAGCCTTCCCACAGTTAATTAAGAGGCTAAAAAGGACATTGAAATCCTTTTTTGTCATTAGACCCCACATGAACTAACACCCGGTTTATTGAAGATGGGAGTGAGTGTAGCAGACCGGGGAGCTTATCCAGGATAACCGGGACCGTGGCCCCTGGGAGGCAGTGAGTGGCTGCATTGAAGAAGCGGGTGTCCTTAATTATGGAATCACCTACTATGAGTGTGGTTGGAGAGAAGAGGGGACGAGGAGATTCCCACGACAGGAGAGTGCACAGTCGTCACTGTGCGTCCAGGCAGGTGAGCGCTGTGGCGAGGCAGCGGCATCGGACCCAGTAGAAGGACTCCCCGCTGGCACAGGGCGGGGGAGAACGCCCGAGCGTCGGAGCACGGCCTCCTTCAGGATCCTGCGCCGGGAAGAGGAGGTTGAAGACCTGGTTGAGGGCAATCCATTGGGCCTTGTGGTGGAGTGGCCAGCCATCCGTGCACTGCCAGCCACCAGTGGAGGGAAAGTTGTGGTGTCTGCAGGCGCTGTTTGCGGGTCCAGATCTGAAAGAGATGGAGCAGCGGGACCAGCGGGGGCATCAGGTGGATGGGCCAGAGTGTCATCGTAGCGGTTGGAGAGGCTCAGGCGAGGGGGAGAGACGGCCTCGCTTGAGTCCCTCTTGCGGTTTCAGGCCACCACGTCGGCCCAGGACAACTGATGGTTCGGTGTTGAGCAGGAGGAGGACAGGTGGCGGGATCCCACGCAACTGTGTCATGGAGGGTTGTGCTGAGCGAGGCCAACTTTTTGGACTGCTGGAGAGCCACGTCCATGAAACTGGAAAGTAGTGAGTCCTTTTTTTTGCACTTCATCGGAGACCCGTCGGATGTCATCTTAAGGTCAGCGATTTTTTTGTTTGCTCTCATCAGCAGTACATCGTCCTCACAGGGTGTAGCTGGCATGGTTTGTTTTCGTTGTTTGTCGTTCAATGTAAACAATACAATGCTTAAAACTGGATAAAAAGTCAGAGCCGGGGTAGAGCACCTGTCAAAACACAGGATAACACAGACTGATAGATTTGTACTACATAATTCAACCAGATTAGTGAAGTGTCCAATGATTAATTTTGTGTGTGTGTGCGGGACACAACGGATGCGCCACGAAAATCGCGCGCAAGCCACGGCATGGGCGCCGAAATGAAAATGGCTCAGCTTAGACTTCTTGTAGGCCTACAGGTAATATAATTGTTATTTTCGGAGAGCAACACAGGGTGCATACAAAGTATTAATCAATGTTGATTGAATGTTACAGCTGTCAAATATATATATGGGCTGAGTAATATATAATATATCAATATTGTTATATAACATAATAGTTGCCTTTTCCTGGTTTTCAAAGCTATTACAGTAAAGTGATGTCATTTTCTGAATTTACCAGACTGATCTAGCTGGTAAAACTTAGTCTAGAATAACTGAATTGGCTGCAAAATAGTCAAACAAGAATCATTATACTGGTGTGATTGTATGCATCAAAACTTTAATTCAAGGCTTAGGCAAAATATCAAAATACATATCATACCGTGACATAACCTAAAAATATTGATATTTCAAAAAGGCCATATCGCCCAGCCCTATGTATATAATAATAGTCTGTACATATCCATTCATATATTCACTGGTGATGGATGATAGTTACTGTAAAATCCCTTTGAGGTTTGTACACTTGATCTCAGGACTGGAGTGAGGATTAGCCAAAGTGTATCAACCTTTGTTAGAAATTATGGATCAAAGAGATTTTACAGTAGAGTAAATATTGTACATAATGCCCTGTTCAATTCAAAATAATGAACTGAGGATGAATTTCTCCAAAATGATACAGTAAATATGCTTGATACTGAGTGAGTGAACAGTCAGGGTGGTCCTGAGATCAAGTGTATCAACCTTTGTCAGAAACTATGGATGAGAGAAAACAGAGGAAATTATCTCGTTATCATGAGAAAACGGAGGAAATTATCTCGTTATCATGAGAAAACGGAGGAAATTATCTCGTTATCACGGGACAACGGGTAGAATAAAATGTATGTATGTATGGCCTTTTAGGGCTTCCGTAGTTTTTTCCCCTAGACGTTAGGATTTTGTTTTGTAATTTTTGAGCCATCCCTCCTGTCGAGGCGCTTTCTGTTCATTCCCCTTATATTTGTGTGCTTAATAAAGTTTTCCATTAAGCTCTGCATCCGAGTCCTACCTCTCTGCCCCAAGCTTGTCACTATCAAGCTCGACCTGCAAGCAGTGAAAACACAGCTGGCGAATGATAAAACTACTACTGATGCTACCTTGTCTGAGCTAAAAGGGATGGTCAGGGAAATGGAGCACGCGCTCTCCAAGTGCTCCGATGAAATCGCAGAGATGAAAACTACTATCAAGTCCCTCACAGCCAACGTTGCCAAGCTGGAACATAAATGTGAAGATCTGAAATCTAGGTCACGGCGAAACAACGTCAGGATAGTGGGAGTACCAGAAGGCCCTGACACCTGCACCACTGCCGCTGTGGCCGCTTTACTAAAGGAAGCTTTTAACCTGGCAAAGGAGCCGCTTTTGGACCAGTCCCACCGGACCCTCCAACCCAAGCCCAAGCCCGGTGAGCACCCATGAGCCATTGTATGCAGACTTCACTATCACACTGACTGTGTTGACATTTTACGCCGCGCTAAAGAGCTCCGATAAATTAAAGTCCGAGACCTGATCATCTCAGTCTTCCCCGACCACACCGCCAAGGTAGCCCGGGCACGGGCTGCATTCAACGAGGTCAGGCGCCAACTTCGGGGCATCGAGGGTGCTCGGTACAGTCTGATTCATCCAGCGCGACTTCGCATTACATATAATGGCGTTGAGAAAGACTTTGTTTCAGCAGAGGAAGCCGGCGTCAAAACATTGATTTCTGGGTGAGCTCCAATAACTTTACAGTCCTGTACTGTGAGCGTATTATTGCTTAATAGTATGTGGCCTTAATTCTGAATCGATGTGGTTTTCTGGTTTGTTGCACTAACTTAGTGTTACTATTGTTTGGTTATAGCAGGCATTTGTTCCCCCTTTTCCTTATATAATAAGGCTATACTACACTTTGTGTTTTTTCTTTGTGCTTAAGATTGATCAGTCCTATCTCATTTTTGCTCTACTGTTATGAATTTAGCCTATTTTCTTTTTCTCTATTCATTGTTACATCATTACTGTACCCATCTGTTCTGGGTGGAAATTTGATTTGTGCCACTAAGGTGAACTGTTATTTTATTTTAATTTATTTGAATGTTCGCCTTAAGATGAAACAATATTGTACTGTGAGTTTTTTTTCTGTTTAGTTTTTCATTATAATTCATGCGCATACTGTTAAACAGAGTTGAAGTCGGCGGGAGTTTTTTCTCTCTTGCTTTTGCCGGTTTTGCTTAGTCTCCGGGTTGTTCGAATATTACTCTGTACAACTTCTGGTTTTGTGGGAAACACTGCTGTCCCCGGTAGTTTTATGGGGACTTTGGGTGTATTTGTGTTTTGGGGTATTTTGGGGGGAGGGCGTCCCACTTTGGCAACAATATGCATTTTTGATTACTTGAATGGTTAATGCCAATATAGATCCCAGCATTGCTGGGTCAGGTATACCTCTCAGATTTATTAGTTGGAATATCAGAGGTATGGGTAATCCTTTTAAGAGATCCAAGCTTTTTACACACTTGAAACGTTTAAACTCTGATAGTATTTTTACAGGAGACTTATCTTCGCATTAAAGCTCACCATAGGTTAAATGCCCTTGGGTAGGTCAAGTCTTCCACTCAAATTTTAACTCAAAAGCTAGAGGGGTCACTATTCTCATAAATAAGAACGTTCAATTCTCATCCACTGATGTTATTGCTGATAGGAATGGCAGATATCTTATAGTTGCTGGTACCCTGATGCATAAAAAGGTTTTGTTAGTAAATGTATATGCCCCGAATTTTGATGATGTTGAATTTGCTAACAGTCTACTGAGTAACATCCCCTTCTTGAATACTCACCTGCTGATCTTTGGAGGGGATCTAAATTGTGTTTTTGACCCATTATTAGATCGGTCTAATCCTCGTAATTTGACTCAATCTGCTATGTCTAAAGCATTCTCAGATTTCATGAAACAAAATGGTCTCATTGATCCGTGGAGATCTCGTAACCCTTCTGTTAAAAAAACGTCTTTCTTCTTTCAGGTGCACCTTTTATACTCTAGAATTGATTATTTTTTTTATTGCTAGTACTCTTAACTCATGTGTAAATTCTTCTGACTATTTAGGTATCGTAATATCTGACTATTCACCTTTGCTATTAGATATTCAACTTTCTACTTACAAACGTAGCCCACCACTTTGGAGATTCAATTCTCTCCTTTGGCAGATAAAGAATTTTGCAAGTTCATTTCAAATTCTATTGACGAGTTCTTGTCTTTCAATCAAAACGACTCCTCTTCATATTCATTAATAGGTGAGACACCTAAATGTTACCTTCGGGGTCAAATTATTTCTTACTCTGCCCTATCTAATAAGTAGATGAATGCTAGGCTTAATGAGCTTACATCTGTGATTAGTAACCTTGATGAAAGTTATCTTCTGAACCCTTCTCCTGAACTACTCAAGCAGCGTCTTGATTTGCAAGCAGAATTCGACCTCATTTCAACTAAAGAGGCAGAGCACTTGTTACTACGAACCCATGGCTCATATTACGAAAATGGCGACAAGGCAAGTCGTTTACTGGCACATCAGTTACGACGTCAAGCCGCCTCCCGTTTGATACCTAGTATTAAAAACACTTATGGCACTATTATTACAAATCCATTGGAAATTAATGCTACTTTTAAATATTTTACTCTTCATTGTATAAATCTGAATTTCCTACAGACAGTATTAGAATGAATGAATTTCTTCAGATACTAATACTTCTAGGCATTTGGACTCTTCACTCTCCCTTGAAGAAGTATCAAATGCTATTAAAGCTATTCAGTCTAACAAAGCACGAGGCCCGGATGGGTTTCAGATTGAATTTTTCAAGACATTTATTGGTAAATTGGCGCCACTACTTCTAGCCGTATTCAATGAATCCTTAGAAAGTTGGTCATTACCTCCAACTTTGACACAAGCCACTATAGCGCTCCTTCTTAAAAAGGACAAGGATCCAACCTCCTGCAGTTCCTACAGACCATTATCTCTGCTTAATGCTGATGTAAAGGTGTTGGCTAAAGTTATTGCATCTCGTTTAGAGAAAGTGCTTCCATGTATTATATCTGAGGAGCAAAATGGTTTTTATAAAAGGTCGTCAGTTGTTTTTTAATACCTGTATGCTTTTCAATATAATTTACTCAAAACATTCGGCAGTACCTCCTGAACTTGTAACTTCTTTAGATGGTGAAAAAGCATTTGATAGGGTAGACTGGGAGTACCTGTTTGCAGTTTTAAAGAAAATCGGATTTGGTGATAAATTTATTTCTTGGATTCATCTTCTGTATTCATCCCCTAAAGCCAGTGTCCATACTAATGATGTTTACTCCTCTTCGTGCTTTGCAGTAACGTATTATGTCACTTCCGGTATCGGTGTTGTTGCCACGGTGCTCTCTGCTCTGCTCACCTGAACAGATTTCCGTATATTTTTCACATCAGCGACTATCTACTTATCTCTGCACTATTCTTTGACTTGTTCTGTCTGTGCACAAACAGGTCTCTTAACTCTAGTAACCACAATCTGATAGTTTCACCAGTTTCTGTTAGCCACACTAACTAGCCTAGCTATAGCAATGGCGTCTCTCTCCTCTCCTCCTCTCTCCTCTCCTGCTCTCTCCTGTCCCGTGTGCCACGTTCAGTTACTCCTCGTTTTCCTTTAGTGATAACGGTACTTGTAATAAATGTAGTTTATTTGTAGCTTTGGAGGCGAGGGTCAGTGAGTTAGAGGCACGGTACCGCACCACCGAACAGTCAGTAGCTCTGATAGTTAGCCAGTCCCCTGTAGCCGGTGCGGTACAGCCACAGGTAGCTTCAGCTAGCCGTCCCCCGGTAGTTCCCGAGCAGCCGGGAAGCTGGGTGACTGTTCGAAGGAGGCATAGCCCCAAACTGAAGCCCACGGTACACCACCAACCGCTCCACGTTTCAAACAGATTTTCCCCGCTCAGCGACACACCCGCTGAGAGGCCAACTCTGGTCATTGGCAGCTCCATAGTCCGAAACGTGAAGTTAGCGACACCAGGGGCCATAGTTAAATGCATCCCGGGGGCCAGAGCGGGCGACATCAAGTCTTTTTTGAAACTGCTGGCTAAAGATAAACGTAAATACAGTAAGATTGTTATTCACGTCGGCGGTAATGACACCCGGTTACGACAATCGGAGTTCACTAAAATTAATGTTTCCTCGGTGTGGAATACGCCAAAACGATGTCGGACTCCGTTAGTTTTCTTGTCCCCTCCCCAATGTGACCCGTGTGACTGGTTTAGCCAGCATGTGTCATTTCACCGCTGGCTGTCGGTGGTGGGTGTCCAGCAAACGATGTGGGCTTCATAGATAATTCTGGGGAAAACCTGGTCTGATTAGGAGAGACGGCATCCATCCACTTTGGATGAGACAGCCTCATATCTAGAAATATGGCCACGTTTATAGCTGACCAAAACCATGTCGACAACCCAGAGTTGAGACCAGGACAGCAGAGCTGCAGTCTTACACACTTCTCTGCGCCTCCTCCATAGAGCCGTTGCCCACCCATCCTTTAGTATAGAACTGTGTCTGTCCCCAGTCCCCAACATTATTTAAAGATAAACACAAACAGAAGAGGAGTTTCATATAAAAACTTAGTCGGCGGGCGTGACTGGCAGCGGCCCCTCTCGTCCCGAAAATGTGTGTTTCCACCTGTTTGGTCTTCGTCAGTGTGCCGTGTGATTTACGTTTGTGTCGCGTTTGTCCGTCCCAGGCGCACATACAGCCGTGGGACTCATTTTTGACACACACAAACTTTTTCTTGAAAATAAACCCGACACACGCTGAGGAGCTACACCAACCTCTCGGCCTTCTCCGGCGGCCCGCTTCGACTCCGACCCCCAGTACTGCAGCACACCGAGAGAAGCGCCGCAGGCGGTGCGAGAGGAAGCAGAAGCGCGGAAAGCGCGGAGGTATCTGGCCAGGCTAGCGGCTAACCCACACAAGCCGGCTTTCCATCCACGTACTAGCCAATGTACGCTCCTGGGACATAAACTGGGATTACATACCACCTCATGAGATTCGACCCAGCGGACCGTGAGAGAGTGCTGTGTTTTCGTTTTCACGGAAACATGGCTGAACAACAATGTACCGGACTTCCGCATCCAGCTCGACAGCTGACTTGCTACCGCAGACAGAGCCTCATTGCAGGAGGTAGACCCGCGGTGGCGGGGTCTGTGTGTACTCAGGACGCTTGGTGTGTCAGGACACTGGGTGTGTTTGCAGACAATGTTCACCCCTTGTGGAGTTTATGATCATCAAGTGCCGGCCTCCTTCTATTACCGAGGGATTTCTGCCATCTGCTTGTTGCAGTCTACATCCCCCCAGCGACCAACAACGATAGAGCACAGGCACTGGAGTGAACTGACAGCTCCCTCCAGGTGAACAGCAGACTGCCCATCGCGGGGGACTTCTCATCGTGGCGGAGATTTCAACCAGCAAATCTCAAAACAGTGTTTCCTAATGTGTACCAACACATTGAGTTTGCTACTCGGGGGAAACAACACATTGGACCAGGTCTACAAACCACTGAGAGGAGCCATCAAGCCTCATCCCTCCCCCATTCGGCGCTTCGGACCACATCACTGTTATGTAATGCCAGCATACAGGCCTAAGGTCAAAGTCACCAGAACGGTTCAGAGGAGGTACGGGTTTGTGCAGGGGTGCCTCCTCAGCACTCCAGGACGCTTTAAACCTACAGACTGGGACATGTTTAGGCAGGCAGCCACCTACAACCCCACAGATCAACATCCAGAGTTTCAGACACTGTTACTGCCTAATCAAGCAAATGCACTGATGATTGTCACAGACCCAAGACCATCACGGTCGGTCCAACCAGCAAAACCATGGCTGACGGGGGAGGAAGTCCATCGGTTACTGGAGAGCCCGAACGCTGCTTTCAGAGCAGGTGATGAGGCTGGTCTGAGATCAGCTTAGAGCCAACCTGTCCCGTTGGCATCAGACTTGCAAAGAGGCAGTACAGCAACAGGTAACCGCAACTTCACCGACAGCAGAGACACAAGGAGCCTGTGGCAAGGGTTACAGACCATCAAGGACTACAAACCTCGCACCACAGACCTGTGACAGGTGACACTCACTCTGCTCAACGATTCTGAAACCACTTTTTGGACGGTTTGAAGCTGACAACAGCACCCCTGACTGAAAGACAACACCCCCCCCGAGACCAGTGCTGTCCCTGTCTCCGGCAAGCGTGAGGGAGATCCTCTCCAGGATCAACACCTCGCAAAGCTGCAGGAACCTGACAACATTCCTTGTGTCTGTGCTGAAGGACTGTGCAGAGGAGCTCACAGATGTCCTCAAAGACATCTTCAACACCTCCCGAGCCAAGCTGGTTGTCCCCCACCTGCTTCAGTACACCACCATCATCCCGGTTTTCCAAAGAAGCTTCTCTCTCCTGCTTCAACGACTACGCCCCGTGGCACGACCCCCCATCATATGAAGTGCTTCGAGCGGGTTAGTCATGCAGCACATTAATCCATCTCCCTCCGTCCCTGGACCCCCTACACAGTTTGCATATCGGCCAACACGGTCACTGATGAGCAAATCACCACCGCTCCCACCTCAGCTCTCACCCACCTGGACTCTAAGGCATCATATGTGAGGGATGTTGTTCTTAGATTTCAGTTCAGCCTTCAAACAACATTATCCCCCAGCAGCTGATACAAAAACTGGACTCTTTAGGACAACACATCTCACTCTGCAACTGGTTTGCTGGACTTCCTGACGGAAGACCCAGGCGCTCCGGGTCGGCAGGCAAACGCTTAGCACCATCACGTGAACACAGGGCGCCCCAGGATGCGTGCTCAGCCCCTTATGTTCACCCTGCTGACCCACGACTGACTCACCAACACACACAACCAAACTCTTCGTCAAGTTTGCGGACGACACGCCTGTGGGGTGGTCTCAACAAAAACACGATGAAGTAATACATGGACGAGGTGAGCCGACTGGCCACGTGGGTGCAGAACAACAATCTCTTCGACTTGTGGAGAAGACGAAGAGATTGTTGTCGACTTCCGGAGAGCCCCACCCAGCCAACACCCACTACCATCAATGGTGTGCAGTGGAGAGATGTGAGCAGCACAGGTTCCTGGGTGTGCTAACACTGAGGACCTCTCTGAGAAGCACAACAGCAATGCAACTGACCAGGAAAGCAGCAGCGCCTCTATTTCCTCCGCAGGTGAGAAAAGGCCAGAGCTCCAGTCCATCCTACAGACTTTTCTACGTGGAACCAAGAGAGCATCCTGAAAGCTGATCACTGTGTGGTACGGCAGACTGCCCTGCATCCTGCAAGAGGACCCTGCAGCGCATATAGTGAGAGCAGCTGCGAAGGATAATCGGTTGCCCACCCTCCTCCTCCCTCCCGGACATTTACAGCACACGCCTGGCCCGCAAAGCAATCAGCATCGTGGGCGACCCCCACCCACCCCAACCACCACTTCTTCAGCCTCCTGCCTTCGGGAGGAGATGAGGCGCTCCGGGCGAGAACCAGCAGACTGAGAGACGCTTCATGCACCAGGCATCAGGATGTGAACTCCCTCCCAGTACTGCCCCCCTTTCTTCTCCGCCCGCTGCCCCCACAAACTCTGACACTGCTGACCCCCCCCCCCCAAAAGGCACAGCCACTTTACCGACTCAAAAAACTCTGCTTGTATATATTGTATATTTGTATCTTTCTTTTATTTTATTTTTATTTCATATTTATTTATTCTATTTTCTATTTTATTTATTTTATTTTATATATATGTTTACATCTTTACGTTTGGACAGCAGAAACGTAATTTCAATCTCTGTGTATGTTCTTGTACATTTGCAGTTCTGACAAAAATAAAAACTTAAACCTTGAAACTTGAAACTTAATAAAAATTAAATCAACATCTCCACAGTCCAAAATAAGAGAATTAAATGTGGACTCTTGATATCAGGGGCCTCATGTACAAAGCTTGCTACGCACAAAAAAGTGGCGTACGTCCTTTCCCATGTCACGTTCAAATGTATCAAACGTTGAAACAATCGTAGAAATGTGCGTGCCCCATGCCAATTCCATAGCTGTCGTACGCACGTTTCTACAGCTATTGTTCCTTTGGCGACACTTAGAGGTGACGCTGGGAAACTGTTAATAATGTGGAAAACAAGTAGTCCTCAGAGTGATGTGCACATCAGAGACACACTTATGAACAATTAACACACACCGTGTTTGCAATATATAGGTGGATATAAAAGCATGCGTATGTGATTAGGAAAATGGTATTAACAATGGCAGCGTTAGCGTTGTTAGAGGACCTTGCAAACGTGAGCGATTTAAGGAACGCATGGATTTACTTGACAAACCATGATAATTGGGTCATAAGCCGATTTCGGTTACCAAGGCCAGTGTTACTGGAGTTGCGCGCAGAGGCTGCGGCCGGCCCGAGAGCGCAACGGGGGCCGGCAAGTAGCTCGGGGTTGTGCTGACTACGCTGGGGTTCCTGGCAACAGGCATTCCAGCAGGACGTGTTTATCTAAGTAGGAAACATTTTCATTCCATCATGTTCAATCATATGTGATGCGCGAATGCAGCTAACTAACATCGTGGCAAGGTGGCCTGGTTCAACGCATGCCTCCTTCATTGTGACTAACAGCATGGTTGGGAACCGGCTGGGGGCTGGCACGGTGCGCGATGGGGGGCTTATATTTGTTTAATTGTCCCGTACGTAACGCTGGATTACATACGAAACAATTAAACGAATAAACTCTTTACTTACCCAGAAAGCCGTGCCAGTGTGCCAATTGCACATTTGGGCATGTGGCATTCAAATATCATGTTTTTGGTTTTCTTATTTTCTGTTGTGAAATTAGCGCTGCAGAGCTTTCTAACAAGCCCTGATTGTCTCCCTGTGTTCAGTATCTTTGCAGTAAAAGCGGGTGTTAAATGTCAGCCACAGCGCCACACCTGTCCACACCTGTGTGTGCGCTGCTCGGATCCCACGGCATTTACAGCCTCACCACACACGCTCCCACTCACGTCTTTTTTTGGTCATTATTATCCTCGTTGCGGGTACCAAACAGAATCTCCACTTCATTCACTAGAATATCTAGCTCAGACTCGTTTACAATCTTTTCTTTCCTTTGTTCATCGCGTTATCTGATCGACAAAGAGGTGAATCTCAGGTCCAGGGCCTATTTAATAGATTTGCATATGTAAATGGGGGCGTGGACAGGGAGGAGTTGCACGTGGCGCTCATTCCACGTGATTGGCATGTACAAAAGAAATGTGCTGGATCCATGCGAACGCACACTTTGATACATCAATAGTGCGTACGACAGTTCCGGGGTTGGCGTACGGCAAGTTTAGAGGAAATCCACGCAAGTATTCGTACATGGGCCCCAGGTCTTTGTCATCTAAATCTGTCTTAGTCCATGAATTAATATCTGATTATGATAGACTTGTTCTGTCTCACTAAAACCTGGCTGCAAGAGGATGAAAGTTAGCTTAATGAATCCATCTCCGAGTCAGTCATTATAATATCTGTTCCTCGAAGTACTGGTTGAGATGGTGAGTTGGAGCCATATTTGACTCAAGTCTATTAATAAATCCTAAAGCTAAACTAAATATATTCATTTGAAAGCTTGTTTCTTAGCCTCATCACCCAACCTGGAAAAAATTTGCAGCCAATTTATTTGTTACAGTATATCGAGCAGGTCCTTATTCTGAATTTTTATCCGAATTTGCAGAATTTGCATCAGGCTTGATCCTTAAAACAGATAGTAATTATTGTAAGTGATTTTAACATTCATGTGGACAACCACAATGATGTCTTAGTACTGCGTTTATCTCTCTTTAGACTCAATTGGCTTTTGTCAAAGTGTAAATAAACCGACTCATTGTTGAAACACTCTTGATCTTGTTCTTTCATATGGCATTGAAATTGATAAATATATAGTCTTCCACAGAAATCCTCTTCTGTTGACCATTTTTTAATAACCTTTGAGTTCATACTACCGGACTATAGCCTTTGTGTAGAAGCTTCTACAGCAGATGTATCTGATAGTGCTGTAGCCAAATTTAGGAGTGATTCTTCAGCATTGAATTCAATGCCATGTCTCAATGTAACAGGGACTTGTCTGCTTCCTTTAGCCACTCACAAATAGACCATCTTGTTGATGTATTACGGCTCATTACGGACAACTCTAGACTATATTGCACCCTCTGAAAAAAGAAGATAATTAAACAAAGAAGGCTAGCACCATGGTATAGCCAGCAGACTCGTAAATTAAAGCAAGAGGACGTAAATCTGAACGCAAATAGCGTGCCACTAAACTGGAAGAATCTCATCTAGTTGGCAGATATATCTCAAAACATACAGGGGCTCTCCGTAATGCCAGAGCAGCCTATTACTCTCTTTAGGAGGGAATAAGAAACAACCCCAGGTTTCTCTTCAGCACTGTTGCCAGGCTAACAGAGAATCACAGCTCTACTGCAGCATCTATTCCTTTAGGTATAAGTAGCAATGACTTCATGAGCTTCTTTAATGATAAGATTATAACTATTAGAGACAAAATCCATCACCTCTTGCCCTCAACAGGCATTGATCTGCATTCCGATACAGCAGTTTGATGAAACAGCGCTAAACCTGTTATGTATTTAGACTGTTTTTCTCCCATCGACCTTCATCAATACTTTAATCATTTTCTGCAGCTAAGCCGTCAACCTGTCTCTTAGACTCCATCCCAACCAGGCTGCCTAAGGATGTTTTACCTGTAGTTAGGAATTGTTATTGGATATGATTAATCTGTCTTTATCATCAGGATATGTACCACAGTCTTTAAGGTAGCTGTAATTAAACCTCTTCTTAAAAAGCCCACTCTAGACCCAGAGGTCTTAGCCAACTACAGACCGATATCAAACCTTCCCTTTCTGTCTAAGATACTTGAGAAGCTGTAGCTAATAGCTGTGTGAATTTCTCCATAAGAATAGTTTATTGAGGATTTTCAGTCAGGATTTAGAGTGCATCATAGCACAGAGACCGCATTAGTCAAAGTTACAAATTACCTCCTAATGGCTCAGACAAAGGACTCATCTCTGTACTTGTCCTGTTAGATTTAGTGCTGCATTTGACACCATTGACCATCAAATTCTTTTACAAGAGCTGGAACATCAAATTGGCATCAAAGGAACCGCCCTAGATGGTTAAGTCGTATTTCTTAGATCAATCTCAGTTTGTTCACGTCAATGATGAATCCTCCATGCAGACCAAGTTTGTCATGGAGTCCCACAAGGTTCTGTACTTGGACCACTTCTATTCAGTTTATATATGCTTCCTTTAGGGAACATTATTAGGAATCACTCTATCAATTTTCACTTGTTGCTGCGACACCCATTATATTTACGATCAAGCCTGATGCAACAATCAGTTAACTAAACTCCAAGCATGCCTTAAGGATATAAAAAAGTTGGATGACCTACAATTTTTTGAGTTAAATTCAGACAAAACTGAAGTTCTTGTAATTGGACCCAACACCTCAGAAACTCTCTTTCTAGAGACTTAGTTACTTTAGATGGGATCACCCTGGCCTCCAGCTCCACTGTAAAGATCTTGGAGTTGTTTTTTGATCAGGATTTGTCCTTTAACGTCCACATAAAACAAATTTCGACGACTCTTCTTCCACTTACGTAACTACGCTAAAATCAGACGCATTGTCTCTCAGGCGGATGCAGAAAACTAGTCCACGCATTTGTTACTTCAAGGCTGGACTTGTAACCTCTTTGTTATCAGGCTGCTCAATAAGTCCTTAGGACTTTGCAGTTAATTCAGAATGCTGCTGCACGTGTTCTGACAGGAACCAAGATCAGAGATCACATCTCTCCATTTTGGCTTCCTTGCATTGGCTACCTATTAAATCTAGAATAGAATTTAAAATTCTTCTCCTTACTTACAAAGCTCTTCATGGCCAGGCAACATTGTATCTAAAAGAGCTCATAATACCTTACTACCCCTCTAGAACACTGCGCTCTCAGGATGCTGGGTTCCTTGTGCTTCCTATAGTTTCCAAAAGTAGATTGGGAGCCAGAGCTTTCAGCTATCAGGCCCCTCTTCTGTGGAACAAACTACCTTTCTGGGTTCGGGAGGCAGACACGGTCAACACCTTTAAGAATAGACTTAAGACTTTCCTTTTTGATAAAGCTTATAGTTAGGGCTGGCTCAGGTCATCCCTTAGTTATGCTGCCATAGGATTAGACTGCCGGGGGACTCCACCCCCCACCCAGGGTTATGCCTAGCCAGGCACGGTATTGGTTGAAGATGCAGTCACATCTCCCTTACCGAAAACCCTCTCTCTCTCTCTCTCTCTCTCTCTCTCTCTCTCTCTCTCTCTCTCTCTCTCTCTCTCTCTCTCTTTCTCTCTCTCTATCTCTATCTATCTCTCTCTCTCTCTGTCTCTCTCTCCATCTCTCCATCTGTGGACATGTCTCATTAATGCATGTTACTAACTTCCCCGGAGTTTCTGTGCTCTGTCGTCCAGCAGGTTCTTGTGGATCGTGGCTGCTGCTGTGATCCAGCACGACGTCCACTACATATATTATTACTGTCATTATTACTACCATATCTGTTACTGTAATCATTTTTATCATTCATTGTGATTCATTGTCATTTTGTCAGTTATTGTAATTGTACAACATGTTTGTGTTAATTTGTCCTGTACACATGACATCCATTGCACGTCTGTCCGTCCTGGGAGAGGGATCCCTCCTCTGTGTCTCTTCCTGAGGTTTCTTCCACATTTTTCCCTGTTAAAAGGGTTTTTGTGGGCAAGTTTTTCCTCACTTGAACCGAGGGTCTAAGGACAGAGGGTGTCACTCCCTGTACAGATTGTAAAGCCCTCTGAGGCAAATGTACTTTGTGACTTTGGGCTATATAAATTGATTTGATTTGATTTAATTACTTTGCTCTTGGTCGTGGAACTCGCCAAGGTTGTCCTTTGTCACCTTTGCTCTTCGCCATCACTATCGAGCCTCTGTCTATTACATTAAGATTTTCTCCCTTAGTCAAAGGAATCACCCATAATGGAACTGAATATAAATTGTTGCTATATGCGGACGATCTGTTGCTGTATACTGATCCTTCATTCTCTATTCCTGCTGTTTAAGTATTCTGGAGGACTTCAGAACCTTTTCAGGTTATAAATTAAATTTGGGGAAAAGTGAGTTGTTTTCCCATTAATTCTGCAGCATGTGTTCTTCAGCAGTCAGATTTACCTTTTCAGTTTTGTCCATTAGGGTTCAAATACCTAGGTATTAACGTGACTCATTCACTATCTGGCCTTGCATCAGCTAATTTCACTCCCCTTATCTCAAAGATTACATCTGATATTCAAAGATGGGGCAACCTCCCCCTTTCATTAATCGTCAAGATTAATGTTGTTAAAATGAATATCTTACCAAAATTTCTATTTTTATTCCAGTCAATTCCTCTTTTTCTACCTAAATATTTTTTTTGATTTACTGGACAAGATAATTTGTTCTTTTATTTGGGGTGGGAAGCCACCGAGAGTTCGTAAATCTTTACTGCAGAGATGCAGACTTAGTGAAGGACTTAAAATCTTTTGGATCCTCTTGGTGTAAATTGGAACTATCATCCTGTAGGGGATCTTCTATACCTGCTCTGCTTTATTCTTCTCTACCTACAAAACCCTCTTTATATACTGATAATCCAGTGGTTCTTAACACACTGGTTTCAATTTAGGCGGGCACTTTAAATTTGTAGCTGCATCCTCTTCTAGTCCTCTGAGTAACAACCATTTATTTCCTCCATCACTTTCAGACTCAACTTTTTCAATGTGACATGACAAGGGTATTACACAATTCAAACATTTATATGTAGATGGTGTATTTGATAATTTTGCCAATTTGTCTTCTTGTTACGGCCTCCCTCTTAGTCATCTATTTCGTTATTTTCAAATTTGCAGTTTTGTTACTAAGTGCTAGAGTTGCACGATACCCACGGTATACACGGTACCCCGCGGTGCCAAATCATAACCGTCGCTACTATACTAGAAATTTTACACGACGGTACTACCGTGGATTACTATACTACCGGTGCCAGTTTCCACTACATAGCGGCCGCCTCTGCTCTCCTCCCGGCTTCTCACTGCATGCTACTCCTTAAGTTTGTAAACAAACCAACATGGAACCGCAACCGAACTACACAGCTGCTGAATGATTGGCTGTTTGCCTGTTACAGGTGACGTCCAGGGATATGATAGGCTGTTTCCGCACGCTGGGTCCGCCCATCTGTTAGCTGATTGGCTGTTCGTGTGTTTCTGCCAGCAAGAACGAACTCCAAGAAGACAGCTCCGCTTCCATAGAAACTCGCTTCAAAACAAACAACAAGCTAAAGTTCTGTCTCGCCCAGACACGAGACAACACACTCACCATGGCAGAAGCACCGAGCCCGAGCAGCGAGTGTGCCGTGGCGTCTTCGTCAGTGGCAACACTAATTTTGCTTAAAAAACAAACGTCGTTGTTTCAAACTAACTTGTACAAATACATTGCAGTTTATAAAAATAATAATAATAAAAAAAGGCCGCAGTATCGCGATAATACCCGGAACCGCGATACTTTGTCTGGTATAGTATCGTGTTTACTCATTTTAGTATCGTGACAACTTTACTAAGTGCTTCCATAATTTCCCCTCTTAACAACCAGAACAGCAATGGGAAACACTGCTATCATTTACTCCTCATCACAGAGGAATAATTTCAAAGTTGTATGATCTTATTTTGGCTTTTAACAACCACTCAAATGACAAACTTAAGTGTATGTGGGAAGGGGAACTGGGAATACAAATACATGACGAGTCCTGGGAACATATTATTACTGTCATTATTACTACCATATCTATTACTGTAATCATTTTTATCATTCATTATAATTCATTGTCATTTTATCAGTCATTGTACAATATGTTTGTGTTGATTTGTCCTGTACACGTGACATCCATTGCACGTCTGTCCGTCCTGGGAGAGGGATCCCTCCTCTGTGGCTCTTCCTGAGGTTTCTTCCACATTTTTTCCCTGTTAAAAGGGTTTTTGTGGGCAAGTTTTTCCTCACTCGAACCGAGGGTCTAAGGACAGAGGGTGTCACTCCCTGTACAGATTGTAAAGCCCTCAGAGGCAAATGTACTTTGTGACTTTGGGCTATACAAATAAAATTGATTTGATTTGATTTGAACAAGCCGTAGACAGGGTAAAATCTACCACTTCTTGTGCACGTCTTGGACTTATTCAATTTAAGGTTTTACACAGGGTGCATTTCTTCAGGTCTAGGCTGTCTGTACTATATCTGGATGTGGAAGACAAATGTGATAAATGCCATGGCTCTCCCTGTCACCTCAACCACATGTTTTTTCTTTGTCCTGATCTGAAAGTTTTTTGGGCAGGTTATTTTATTATTATGTCGACTGTTCTTGGTGTAAATCTCCACCCTTGCCCTCTGATCGCTATATTTGGGATTCCTAACCCCTCATTTGTACTCAACTCTACACAAAAGGATATTATAGCTTTCACATCCTTCCTTGCAAGACGTTTATTATTGTTGTATTGGAAGTCTGCTAAATATCCTTCTATCGCCCGATGGCTTAAAGACATGATGTTTTTTTTAAAGCTTGAGAAAATTAAATATACATTGAGAGGATGTAGATGTACAGCCAAATTCTTCCATAAATGGCAACCTTTCATTTCATATTTCACTTATTTAGAGGTACTACCTGATTGAATTTTTGTATATCAGTGTTGTATATTTTATATTGCATAAATAACCAGTAATATGCGGATAACTGTATATCTGTAATTGGAAGTATCTTAACTAACTTGTCAATAAAAATTAAATAAAGAAACAAAATTTTCAGCGGTCACAAATTTTGACGGATTCTCACGAAAATCGGCACAGAGTATATTCAGACGAATCCGCACAAAAGTTATTAGACGGATTTTTCTATTTCAACTTTGTTTGCATGCTACAGCCAATCGAAATCAATGGCGAAGGCGGCGATTTCGATGTGAGCTCATATCTCAGGAACACTTTGGCAAAACAAAACCAAATTGCATGGCATGCTTCATGGGTGTGTCCTAAGTGCAAGCAAGAAATATGGTGTCATTTTGTCTCTAGGGGGCGCTATAATTAGCAAAACAGCCCATAGGACCGTATGGTAAAAAGTTGTGAAATTTGGCACATTGATTGAGGACAGTCGTATGTGTAATGTCACCAAGTTACATGTTGCCAGTAAACACAGTATAGCGCCACCAACGGGTCAAAGTTTTAGGTACATTTGTGCATGTAACTTTTGAACCGTTAGCCCGATTTTCAAAAACAAGGTATAGTTGGATTCCTTGGATCATAGCGAGTTCAATGCACCCTATGACGTCATAATGCGCCATGATAGATTTTGCGCCATCTTGGATTTTGTTGAAAGTGAAACTAACTGTTCAGCGGGCGCAAATTTGACGGATTCTCACGAAAATCGGGACAGAGTATATTCAGACCAATACGCACAAAAGTTATTAGACGGATTTTTCAATTTCGACTTTGTTTGCGTGCTACAGCCAATCGAATTCAGTGGCGAAGGCGCCGATTTCGACGTGAGCCCATATCTCAGGAACGCTTTGGCGAAACAAAACCAAATTGCATGGCATGCTTCGAGGCTATGTCCCCAGTCCAGGACACAAATATGGTGTCATTACGTCTCTAGGGGGCGCTATAATTAGCAAAACATTGTTTTTGCTCATATCTCCTGAAGTGTTTGTATTTGAAATGAAATTGTGTGCCAAAACAAATTGGTGTCATTTGTCCACTAGGGGGCGCTGTAATCAACAAAATTGCATTTTTGCTTGTTCGTCTTGACGTGTTTGGATTTGACGCTAAATTTTCATGTCTGCTAATACTGTGGAAGGTCACAATTCAGGTCCTGTCAAAATTTTTCATGTCAGCATAAGATTGTGGCTGCCATTTTGCATTTTGGCGAAAGTGAATCTAAAGATTCAGCTGTTTCAAATTTTGGCCAATTCTCACAAAAATCGGCAGACACGATCTTCAGACCAAGCCGCACAAAACTTAGGAAATGGATTTCTCAATTTCCATTTTGTCTGCTTGCTACAGCCAATCAAAATCTGTGGCGAAGGTCTTGATTTTGATGTGAGCTTATATCTCGGGAACGTTTGGGCATAACAAAACCAAATTTGATGGCCTGCTTTCAGGCGTTGTCCCAAGTGCAGGAAAGAAATCTTGTGTCATTCGGTCAATAGGGGGTGCTGTTATCCGCAAAAATGCATTTTTACTTTTTTCTCTTGAGGTCTTTGGATGAGAAACTAAATTTTCATGTATGCTAATAATTACTATTATTACTTTACATGATTGCATGATCTGCATGGGCCCCTCATTGCTGCTTGCAGCTATATTTAGTAATGAGTTTGCAGGGTTCTCACCAGGATTTTATTTTAGAGTAATGGGGTAATGGGGTGGGATGCGAAAATTTTGAAAAATTGTGCCCAAAATGGGCCATATTTGAGGTACCTGGAGGGAATAAATTGCATTTTTTATGTTGTATATACTTAGTGGAAAATTGTTACATCTTTGGATCTTGGCAGTGTGTTACCTGCAAAGGGTGTTGTCAAAAGATATGTAAACTCAGACACAAACAATAGAGATAATACACGTTTTATTCTATTAAGAAATTAAGAAATGCGTGAGCATCATGTTATTTCGGGAGCATAACCTACCAACCAATTATTAGAGACATGAGACAAAAGATTGTCCTAAATTGTGTCAACAACAGAACAGATAAATGCAAGTGGATAAAACAGCCAGCCAACAAGAAAACAACTCCACTTGATGCAATCCATTGGGACCCATGGCGCTTTTTTTTTTTTTTTTTTTTTTTTTTTTCTGACCATGAAGAAAGAACGAATGTCTCTTTTTTTGCGAGGGGGTTCGTCATTCATTGTTATAATTATGACATTCACCGAAGTCCAGCTCAAAGTCCAGCTCAAAAGAAAGCTATCACTGGGAATCGAGCGGGAGTTCAGTTGTCGTTTTTTTCCCTCTCTCTCTCTCGGGGAACTGATTTCCAGGCATCTGTCTCCTAGCAACCTAAAATCAACAGCGCAGAGTACGCATGTGTAGGTTCATCAAACGTCGGCTACACCATTGTAGGAAGACAGCACCAAGCAAACGTCACCTTGAAAACTGCTGAAGTGCGCAGGAAAAAAAAAAACTTTTGACGATGGTGACGAAAACTGAAAACAGCCGTTACGCTATATTAAAAATAACGTAACGGGGGGAAATTGCCGTTGCGGTCTGAAATTTTAGCGTAGCGGGCCGCAACCATATAAAGCGCTGGCGAGAATTCTGAGTTTGGTATTGTACTTTCTATTATGTTGTAGATACTAATGATAGTAGGACAAGTGACACATCTTCCTCAGCCAACTCATCTCCTGCTGCATCTTCTTTTTCTTCATCCGCCAGTCCATCCAGCTCCTCTTCCTCATCAAGTGATTCTTCCGCTTCAGACAAGAAATCGAAGAAAAGACGCAAAAAGAAAAAGAAGCACCACCACCAGAATCACAAGAAAAAGGACAAGATGAAGAAAAAAGGCAACATGGCAAGCAGAGAGGTAAGCGTAAGAGGAGGAAGGCAGTAAGGCTGCTCCCCTCATGTGTGTTAGGCATGTAGACATCACAACGTCTGTCTGTCTCTCTCTCTGTCTGTCTTTCAATTCAAAGCGCTTTATTAGCATGAACGTTAAAATACAGTGTTGCCAAAGCAAATAACAGCAATACAGACAATAAATAAAAACAAACATTAAAAAAACAAGAAATAAGGCTGCTCCCCTCATGTGTGTCAGGTATGTAGACATCACAATGTCTGTCTGTCTATCTCTGTCTGTGTCTGTCTCTATGTTTAAAGTTTATTTTTCAAAATGTACTTACTGGTGGTAATGCTCTGTGCCCTTTATTACTTTTTGCAACCACTTTGCATCTATGTGTGTGTTTCCCTGTGTCGATTCACTACTTGTATGTTTCTTATACTTAACTAAATCTTTATCTGTTGCAGCACGGCATCCTGAGGAGGTCATCAAGAGATACAGGAAAGTCCTTAAGGCGTACAAGAAAGGAAGAAAGCTGAGTGTGGCATAGCGAAAGGTCGGTGTCGACCAAAACACCATCGTTGCCACTGCCCCAATCTGTGAGCTGGCTGTTGTGGCCCCGAAGAAATACAAGGAGTTGCTGGTTACTCATACCCCACAGCAACGACTGCAGGACTTTGCAAATGTCTGGAAGTGTTAAATAATGATCCAAACCTTTTGAGGGATGTTGAACATCAAAAGAAAAAGGGGAAACTGATTCCTCTGTATAAGAAAGCTTAGGTGTTGTGTCACTGTGGGATGGTGCCCTAGAGCAGTTTGGGTTGTAGCTCGGGTCTGATTCACTAAGTATAGAGGGTCCAAGTTGTGCTAAGACATGTTCAAATCAATAATGCCAATGGCTTGATTTTGATTTATTTAGTTTTCATGTCCTGCACAAAAAGTGTCCAAATGGGTTTGTATACTGTTGTATACTGTTGTATATTGCTGTTCTGCCATGTGTTGGCTCAGTATGTGTGTTTCTGTACATTAAACACGATGTTCAACATTTCATCTGTGGTGTCTTTTGGTAAAATACAGTACAGAGAAAAGCCTATGGGTGGAACCCATTTGCTTTTCTACAAAGTTACAATGGTATTAGTACTGCAGATGGTTAACAAAGTATTAACAACATCTGTAAAGTGTGAGTTATTATATTAGTTAAGTATTAGTTATTAGCTTATGTATGTTATTGGGACGTTATTCTAAAGTTGCAACTATTCCTAATTTACTAACAGTTAATAAATGAGAAATACTTGCAACTTTAGAATAACGTCCCAATAACATATATAAACTATTAACTGATACTTAACAAGTCCTTAGTAAGTAATTTATTAATAGCTTGGTCATTATCTATTACTAATTTATAAGGTATAGTTATAACTCATTAACATACAGTTAACAAGTCATTTATAACTCATTAACTAACAGTTTATTAATGATCTATTTACTATCTAAGTCATTATTATAAATCCTTAAACTGTTAGCAAACCTTAACAAGTCATTAATAACTCATTAATTAACAGTTTAGTAATGATCTATTAACTCGTTAAAAAGGGTAGTTATTATAAGGTGTTACCAAATTGTTTTATGTTGGCGTGTTTAGATAAAGACAGAATTCTGTGTTTTTGTGTCTCTTACCTCTGTTGGTCTATTCGTATGATTACATCAATATTCAAGATTGGGTGAGACCCTCATCAGGTTTATCATAAGCAAGTGATAACATCAACATGATAAAATGTATTGGAAAAACAGCAGGATTCTGGGGTGATCTCACCACACCACCCTGTCAATGTCCTCTTCAGTTCTTCGGCCTTTTCTCTTCTCCCATTATGTCCATAGAAGTAGCTGGGCCCAGTTATATTGCCAGCTTGCCCAGTTCCAGTTCTGTTCAGTTCTGACAAGTCACCAGTTCCACTTCCTGTCAGCTGTCAGTCTTCCCGGTGGTCCAAAACACCTGTAGTACAAACACTAACACTTGCCTGTTGCATAAAGCTCACAGTGTGGACAGCAGCTGAGCAGCAGATACAGTTGGCAGCAGTTTACTGTTCATCAGGAAACCGGAAAACATTTTCTTCATAAAATATAATCCAGTTTCACCAAAATAAGTGGAATAGTTAGTGATGTGTGACTTAAGCATTACGTATTTCCCAAAGGTGACCATACCCAGAGACACCATTCACTTGATTACACATCAGTGTAACATCTAAAGGATTAAATTTAAGTTGATTTATATGTAATTTTAAGATAGAAAAGTTACACAATTATTATGCAGATAATAATAATACCAACTCTTAATCTGGGAAATGGAAAGCAAATAGTGGTATAGTGTGTCAAACAGATCTTTTGCTGTTTCTATAATTACGTCACACACTGTTTCTCCTCATTTTCTCCTGACAAACATACGTTTAGCTGCAGGGCTAAACAGGGCTTTGGCACTTAAATGTAAACATATGTTGTGTCTGGGCATTTCAATTGAATTCTCACTTTTAATCATGTGATCATCATGATCAACACATATCTATATGGTTAGACATACCTGGCGGTTATGACAAGTACCACCAATTCTGATTAAGGTCTTCTAGGGTTCTAGGGTCTCTCTCTCTCTCTCTCTCTCTCTCTCTCTCTCTCT